>NW_015172091.1:25589-129048 GCF_001447785.1 Gekko japonicus
TCCCTGATGGATTAAAGTACCCTGGTCCTGCTCCTACATTTAAGAACATAAGAACATAAGAGACGCCAATGTTGGATCAGGCCAAAGGCCCATCCAGTCCAACACTCTGTGTCACACAGTGGCCAGAAATACCAGTGCCATCAGGAGGTCCAGCAGTGGGGCCAGGACATTAGAAGCCCTCCCACTGTTGACCCCCCCCCCAAGCACCAAGAAGACAGAGCATCACTTGCCCCAGAGCCCCTAGCTATACCTTGTGGCTAATAGCCACTGATGGACCTCTGCTCCATATGCTTATCTAATTCCCTTTTGAAGCCGTCCATGCTTGTAGCACCCACCACTTCCTGTGGCAGTGAATTCCATGTGTTAATCACTCTTTGGGTGAAGAAGTACTTCCTTTTATCCGTTCTAACCCGACCGCTCTGCAGTTTCATGGAGTGCCCACGAGTTCTTGTATTGTGAGAAAGGGAGAAAAGTACCTCTTTCTTTACCTGCTCTTTCCCATGCATAATCTTATAAACCTCGATCATGTCACCCCTCAGTCGTCTTTTCTCCAAGCTAAAGAGCCCTAAGCGCTTTAACCTTTCCTCATAGGGAAAGTGTTCCAACCCTTTTATCATTCGAGTTGCCCTTTTCTGCACTTTTTCCAAAGCTATAATATCCTTTTTAAGGTGTGGTGCCCAGAACTGCACACAGTATTCCAAATGAGGTCTCACCATTGATTTATATAGGGGCATTATTATATTGGCTGATCTGTTTTCAATACCCTTCCTAATAATCCCCAGCATAGCATTGGCCTTCTTTATTGCAGTCACACACTGTCTCGACATTTTCAGTGAGTTATCCACTACAACTCCAAGATCTCTCTCTTGCTCAGTCTCTGCCAGTTCAGACCCCATCAATGTGTATTTATATTTAGGATTTTTGGCTCCAATGTGCATCACCTTGCACTTGGCCACATTGAACCCCATTTGCCATGTTGACGCCCACTCGCCCATCCTTGACAGATCCCCTTGGAGTGCCTCACAATCCTCACTGGTTTTCACCACCCTGAACAACTTTGTATCATCCGCAAATTTAGCCACTTCACTGCTTACTCCCATCTCCAAATCATTAATGAACAAGTTAAAAAGCAGTGGACCAAGTACTGATCCCTGCGGTACCCCACTGCTTACCACCCTCCACTGAGAAAATTGCCCACCTACACTCACTCTCTGTTTTCTATGAACTAGCCAGTTTTTGATCCATAAAAGGACTTGTCCTTCTATCCCATGATTTTTGAGCTTACTTAGGAGCCTTTGATGAGGAACTTTATCAAAAGCTTTCTGGAAGTCAAGGTAAATAATATCTATTGGATCCCCCTTGTCCACATGTTTGTTCACCCCCTCAAAGAACACTAACAGGTTAGTGAGACAAGATCTTCCCTTACAGAAACCGTGCTGAGTCTGCCTCAATAGGTTTTGTTCATCTATGTGCCTACTAATTCTTTCCTTAATAATGGTTTCCACCAATTTACCCGGTATCGACGTCAGACTGACTGGCCTGTAATTTCCCGGATCTCCTCTGGAACCCTTTTTAAAGATGGGAGTGACATTAGCTACCTTCCAATCCTCAGGAATGGAGGCAGATTTTAAGGAAAGATTACATATCTTTGTCAGGAGATCTACAAGTTCACATTTGAGTTCTTTCAGAACTCTCGGATGTATGCCATCTGGGCCTGGTGATTTTTCAGTTTTTAAGTTGTCTATCAGTTTTAGGACCTCCTCTCTCGTCACCTCAATCTGACTCAGGTCTTTCAACACCCCTCCTGAAATCAGTGGTTCTGGAGTGGGCAAGCACTTCTCATCTTCCACAGTGAAGACGGAGGCAAAAAATGCATTTAGCTTCTCAGCCATTTCCCTATCATCCTTCAATACTCCTTTTACCCCTTGGTCGTCCAAGGGCCCCACTGCCTCCCTGGCTGGTTTCCTGTTTCTAATGTATTTGAAGAAAGTTTTATTGTTGGTTTTTACGTTTTTTGCTATATGCTCCTCATATTCCCTTTTTGCCTGCCTGACCTCAGACTTGCATTTTATTTGCCATAGCCTGTGTTCCGTTTTATCAGCCTCACTGTGACTAGCTTTCCACTGCTTAAAGGAATTCTTTTTACTTTTTACAGCCTCCATTACTCTGTTTGTTAACCATGCAGGCTTTTTCCTATACCTGTTTGTGCCTTTCCTAACCTGCGGAATATATATTTTTTGAGCTTCTAGGATCGTAGTTTTAAATAGATCCCAAGCTTCCCCAATTGTTTTGACCCTTTCTACTTTTCCTTTCAGTTTCCTCCCCACGTGTCCCCTCATATCAGAGAAATTACCCCTTTTAAAGTTAAAAATGGTTGTGTGAGTCTTTTTGGCCAATTCTCTATTTGTACAAATGATGAACTCAACAACATTATGATCACTGTTTCCAAGCGGTGCAATCACTTTTACATCTCTCACCAGGTCTTGAGTGTTACTTAGGACCAAATCAAGGATCGCCTCTCCCCTGGTAGGTTCCGTGACCATCTGCTCCATAGCACAGTCATTTAGAGTGTCTAGAAACTCAATCTCTTTTTCCCGGCTAGAACACATATTGACCCAATCAATGTGTGGGTAGTTAAAATCACCTATTATTACACAGTGTTTTTGTCTAGTTGCTATCTTTAAGGCATTCATCATTTTATAATCCTCCTCTATCTTTTGATCTGGTGGGCGATAACAAACTCCCAGTGTTAAGTTTCCTTTTGGCCCCCCTATTTCAACCCATAGAACTTCCAGAAGCGAATCCAATTCACTTAGCCTCTCAATCTTTCTAGACTTTATACCCTCTCTGACATACAGAGCTACCCCACCTCCAACCCTTCCCCCCCTATCCTTCCGATATAATATATAACCGGGAATCACTGTGTCCCACTGATTTTCCTCATCCCACCAAGTTTCAGAAATACCCACAATGTCTATTTTTCCCTCCGACACCAAGCACTCCAACTCCCCGATTTTACCTCGGACACTTCTAGCATTTGTATAGAAACAGCTGTAATTTCCCTTACAAGTTAAGCCTGCATCCTTCCTCTTGCTATCTCGAGTCGTTGTCCGGCAGTCCATGTCACCAGCCATGGCCTCTGTGGACAATTTCAATCCACCTCCCTGTAGAAAAGCAACCGGTACCCCCTCACCTCTCTCAGATGAGCCAACCCGAACCAGAGACTTTTCATCTCCTGTCGGCTTTCCCCCAATATTCAGTTTAAAAGCTGCTCTGCCACCTTTTTGATTTTAAGTGCCAGCAGCCTGGTTCCTTCTCGGGACAAGTGGAGACCGTCTCGCCTGTACAGCTCCCTCTTGTTCCAAAAAGTATCCCAGTGCCTAACAAACCTGAACCCTTCCCCCCTACACCATCGTCTCATCCACGCATTGAGACTCCTGATCTCTGCCTGTCTCTCCGGCCCTGCGCGTGGAACAGGTAACACTTCTGAGAAGGCTACCTTGGAGGTCCTGGACCTAAGTTTCCTGCCCAGCATCCTAAATTTCTCCTCCAGGACCTCACGACTGCATTTCCCCACATCGTTGGTGCCGACATGCACCACGACCACTGGCTCCTCCCCAGCACTATCTACCAGCCTATCTAAAACACGCATAATGTCCCTTCGCACCAGGCAGGCAAGTCACCATACGGTCAGTACGCGGGTTCGCCACCCAGCTGTCTACCTGCCTAAGGATCGAATCACCCACTACCAAGAGCCCCCCTCCCACCCTGCTCAGGGATGGTTCCTTGGTGCAAAAGGAGAGCCGCTCACCAGCTGGGGAAGAGGTCCCTTCTGAGGGCACATTCCCCTTATCCTCAGCATGGTGCCCTGTTTCCCCTAGACCCTCATGCTCCCTGACAGCAGCGGGGCTGCCAGATCCAGAGTGGGACGTAGCTAACAAGTCCCCGAGAGTCTTTTCTGTGTGCCTAGCTGACTGTCTCTGCTTCTCCAGGTCAGCCACCTTGGCCTCAAGGGAGCACACACGTTCCCTGAGAACCAGGAGCTCCTTGCACCGAGGACACACCCAAGACTTCTGCCCAGTGGGCAGATAGTCATACATGTGACACTCCGTGCAAAACACTGGATAGCCCCCAACCCCCTGCTGGCAGCAGCTGGGGGAAGCAGAACGACAAAGCCCGGGTCTCCTATATCTTAGTGTGTGTGTGTGTGTGCGGGGGGATGAAAACGAAGCCCAAAGAATGGTGCTGGGGGGGGGGGGCGCTGGGGGTTTGTGTTTTTCCAAAGCAGTGACACTTGGTGGCAAAACAAGATGCTCCACCTTGAGGGACAGCCCCCCCTTTCCTTGGAAGCCTGACACAGTCGGGGGTGGGTGGGTGGAAGGGTTACAGTTTTTACCCCGACCTGAAATTTCCTCCAGGCTGATGACACCCAGCTCTATATCTCTCTATCCAAATCTCCTGGTGATGCGGTAGAGTTCCTGCAAGCTGAAACCGAATCCTGACAAGATGGAGGTGATTCTGGTTGGGAAAGCTAAGGGCTCCAGGGACACTGTGTGCCCCACCCGACACACTTGCTGGCTCGGTTAAGAACAGAGGGATTCCATTGGATCCAGCGTGACCAAAGAACTAAGTTAATGCAGCTTTCCAAAACACTTTATTCCGAGTTCCTTTAGCCTAAAAGAAAGCTTTCTACTGTGACGTGGTTGATTGGGCCACATGGACCCATGTTATGCTAACATCGAGACTGAATTGTAATGCACTCTCTAGGGGCTTGCTTTTGAAATCCGTTCAAAGACCCCTGTTGGTATAGAATGCCGTAGCCCGGTTACTATTGACCACCACTATTTGTTGTTGTTCAGTCGCACAGTCGAGTCCGACTCTTCGCGACACCATGGACTAGATCCCGCCAGGCCCTCCTGTCTTCCGCTGTCCTCTGAAGTTTGCTCAGTTTCATGTTCGTTGCATCGATGACACTGTCCAACCATCTCATCCTTTGCCGTCCCCGTCTTCTTTGACCTTCAATCTTTCCCAGCATCAGGGTCTTCTCCAGTGAGTGTTCCCTTCTCATTTGGTGGCCAAAGTATTTGAGCTTCAGTTTCATTATCTGGCCTTCCAGGGAACAGTCAGGGTTGATTTCTTTTAGGATTGACTGATTTGATCTTCTTGCAGTCCAAGGGACTCTCAAGCGTCTTCTCCAGCACCATAGTTCAAAAGAATCTATTCTTCGGCGCTCGGCCTTCCTTATAGTCCAACTCTCGCAGCCATACATGACTACTGGGAATACCATTGCTTGGACCATGCGTATTTTTGTTGGCAGGGTGATGTCTCTACTTTTTATCATGCTGTTTAGGTTCGCCATCGCTTTCCTCCCAAGTAGCAGGCGTCTTTTAATTTCATGGCTGCAGTCACAGACCACCACTATTGTAGAAGCCTAATTGGCAAAAAGGGAAAATGTCAGTGGAGCGAATGGAAAACTAGTTGAAGGAGAATGGTTGAAACTTTATTTCATTTCACAGCGAAAGAGTACCAGCTATCTGAAGAAGCAAAGAAACAAAGATTTAAAACTGTTTGCATTGTTTTGTACAATATAATCTTTCTGCTTTTGTTCATAATTCATTCACAGAGTGTCTTTATATTGATACACTCTCCTCCCGTGAGCTCTCGTTTTGATATACAAGGGCTGCGGTCACACGGAGCATTAGCCATGCTACAGAGATGGAAGATAGGCGGATTTTCCAGGTGTGATCACACCGCAACATCTGGGAAGCGTAGAGCTCCCGTGGCTAACCCGAGGCTTCCCGCCAAAGATGCGGCGTATAAAACTAGTACCTCCGAGGTACTTGTTTCCGGAAACCATGGGTCAAGGGCGGGCATCTGATTGTGTTTCCGGTGGTAGTTCGTGGCATCCGGTGCCCACCCATGTCCCGTCGCAAAAAGTTTTTTTCCCAAGTCTCCATGTGCACACTTTGGTTTTAAAAAAAAAAAAACCCATTTGCCACGGCAGCGGCACCTAGCCATTGCTGCTGTGATCGCGCTGCACCACTTCTTCGCCGCGCTGTGTGATTGTCGTGTGATCGGCACCTCCCCCCTGAACCACGGGACGTCAGCGGGACATGTGATCCGGCAGACGCGCGTTAGTTTGCTCTGGGGCAAACAGCCACGCTTTCCCCCCGCATTTTCCGGCCTGTGTGGCCAGGGCCAAGGGTTACTATTGGGAGCTAGGCCAAGTTATGCACGTTACACTCATCCTGCAGTCACTTCACTGCACGGGCTGGTTCCCCTCGTGCCATTGGCTGTCGCCTACGGAACCATCCAGGGTTTTGGGCCTTCCTGTCTACTTCTCCTGCTACCCTCCACTAGAACACCTTCAGTTGTGGCTCATCTATATGCTGGGGTGGGAGGGGAGGCAGGGAGGAAGCTTGGGAAGATTCACTCACATCCTCCATCTCTTTCCCAAAAAATTTGTACTGAAAGGAGTTTGTAAGCCGCTCTGAGACTCCAAGTGAAGGGCGGGGTATAAATCCAATCTCTTCTCTTCTTCTTCTTCTTCTTAAATTAATTAATATCTAAAAATGCCGGGAAAGGAAATCCTAAACCGGATTGTTCATTGGGGGGGGGGGGGAGGGAATGAACCCTGCTCTGAATATAGTTTGTGCTTTTCCATAGCATCTGTGCTGTTAAAATTAACCGCGTCTTTTTTCCCCTGCCGTGGCAAAGTGCTAATGAGCGGCATCTCTTTTGTGGGTGTCGCTTAGTAATCAGGGCTATTTGTCCTCGGAGGGACTGCTTCCAATGGGCACGAGGAGGGCTGCCCGGAGCTCTCCTTGCAAAGACACCCCCCCCAACTGGCTCGGTAATTTAAATCAGACCTTTTCTATTTTTGGAAGCACAGGGAGCAACTAGGGTTGCCAGCTCCAGGTTGGGAGATTCCTGGAGACCTGAGAGTAGAGCCTGGGGAGGGCGGGGGGTTCGGGGAGGGGCGAGGGAGATCTCCAGGGCCCACCTGGGGGTTGGCAACCCTAGATGCCATTTGCGTCAGACCTTCTCGATTGGTGTGTTTTCGAAGGCTTTCGCGGCCGGAGTTCATGAGCTGTTGCGGATTTCCCGGGCTGCGTGGCCGTGGCCTTGCCGTTGTAGGGCCTGACGTTTCGCCAGTCGCTGCGACCGGCCTCCTCAGAGGTGTTGTTAGCCAAATTGCCTTTAATTATTAATTAGTCTAGGTGAAGTTATGATTATTAATTGGCAATAGGCAAATTAGGGTTCTCACCAATGTATACAGAAGTCCCACCTTTGCTGTAAGTATCAGAACAGACACAGAGACTGTATTCAGTAAAATATAATGTCTTTTTACTGGAGGATATGTATCATTCAAACAGTACACAAACACACACACATTTATACATATGCTAGGAAATAAAGATAGATTCTTAACACAGTTGCTTTAGCAGGATATTCGCTGGTTGGGCAATATTTACCTGTCTTCATTAGCTGAGCCCATGGAAGAATGGAGGGGTTTAGAAATAGAATATGGGGAACATCATGTGCTCTGAACCGGCAGAACCACGTGGACTCTAGCTGCAGACTAGAGGTTAAAGATGGGAATAGGGTATGTGGATAGCAAGCTGGACATAAGAGGGTGAAAGCTTCGATAGGGGTCGTGGAGAGGGTAAGTAAGAGAGAGACCATGTGGTCGGGCAGCATCTTTTATAACGTGGTGTGTGGGGGGGGGCAGGCTAGGCTGGCCACATCCCCCTGTGACCCCTCCTGTTAGTCCGTCCCATAAAACATACTATTGGCTGGCTGGAAGAGGGGAGGGGGACTAAGGAGTGGTTAATATTGAGAGCTAGAAACTTGGTCTGGGGACTGGCACCTGGATGAAGAGTGATTGAATCATCAGGCTAGGGCTATTGTCTCTTGATGGCCCTAGCCGGCTTGCTGATGGGTGAGCAATTAGTTGCTATTCAACCATGAATAGAGTCTTGATTAGATTTGTAGGTAGGTGGAAGAGGGGGGGAGAGAGGTTGCCTACATGTGCTGGAAGAAGCTCCTAACGGCGTCTGGAGTTCTCTGTCCTCATGTTTTCCATGGCATGGCACCTGAGGCTTATGCAGGCTTATGGAACCTTCATCCCGCAGCAGGTGAGACGGCTGGTGACTCTGGACTAACACTGTGGCAGCAACACTAAAGGAAGGTGTCCCTCTTTCAGGTGTGCAGTCTTAACAGGTATTCCCAGGTCTCCATATTATACAGTCCCTTTGCACAGTTCATATTCCATAAAAACACATTGATAGGCTTGCAGGGCAACAGTGTGACACGGAATTCTTGACTGGGTCTGTTTGGGAACATGTCAAGCAGACACGGTGTGTGTGAACGGCCTTCTCTGCTGCTTCTCCCCCAGGATCTGGAGCTCAGAGGCTCACGGACTCCAGACACGGATCCTCCGTTTTGCAGTGAATAGACATCGACAGGCCTATTTTCCATCAAACCATCTTCACTCCTTTTTAAAAGCCATCTCAGCTAGAGGTCATCATCCACATGAAGCGGCCTTATACTGAATGAGGCCCTGGGTCCATCAAGGCCAGTTTGGTGTAGTGGGTTAAGTGCGCGGACTCTAATCTGGGAGAACCGGGTTTGATTCCCCACTCCTCCACTTGCACCTGGCTGGATGGTCTTTATTTATTTATTTATAATTTCAATTTATAGCCCACCGTCCCCGCAACGCGGGCTCAGGGCGGCTCACAGCCAGGCAAAGCCAACACATAAAACAGATTTAAAACATATAAAAACATCACTACAATATAACAACATAAGTTACAACCTATTAAGTGCTCTAGATGCTCAAACAAGATCCTCCAAGAAGATGACGTCCCAGATGGCACACCGAATCAGTACTGGAGTTCCATGTGGCGCTGTTGTTCTCTCTTCCCAGGGCCAAGAGCTGATGATGGTAAAATAGTGGTAAAATAGACCTTGCGCAAGCCGTAGTTCTGTCAGAGCTGTCCTTGAAAAAGAGCCGTTTCTGTCAAGAGCTCTTTCAGCCCCACCCACCTCCCAGGGTGTCTGTTGTGGGGAGGGGAAGGGAAAGGAGTTTGTAAGCCGCTCTGAGACTCCCTTGGGTAGTGAAGGGCAGGGTATAAATCCAATCTCTTCCTCCTCCTCCTCCTCCTCTTCTTTTTCTTCATAGTGGTTAAGTGGGCGGACTCTAATCTGGGAGAACCGGGTTTGATTCCCCACTCCTCCACTTGCACCTGGCTGGATGACCTTGGGCAAGCCATAGTTCTGATAAGAGCTGTCCTTGAAAAAGAGTCGTTTATGTCAAGAGCTCTCTCAGCCCCACCGACCTCTCAGGGTGTCTGTTGTGGGGAGGGGGAGGGAAAGGAGTTTGTAAGCTGCTCTGAGACTCCTTCGGGTAGGGAAGGGTGCGTGGTATAAATCCAGTCTCCTCCTCCTCCTCCTCTTTGTCTTCTTCCTCAGAAGTAAGTGCTCCTCAGGTTCAGCAAGGCCAGGTGGGGGGGGAGGGCTGCTCCTCAGCTTTCCCCACACCTGGAGGGGATGCAGAAAGGAAGGCCAGGCAGGGGGGATTTCTCCTCCCATCCAGAGCCCCCCAGCCTGTAAAACGAGGCACCTGCTGGGAATGCTAAGAGTGCAGGTGGAGGGGATATCTGTGGTCTTCAGGGAGGCTTGTTGGCCCTTTATTAGATCACTAGTAAGCAGTAGGGCTGCAGTGGCTCAAGTGTTCAAGATGCTGAACTGCAGACCAGAAGGCCGGTAGTTTGGCAGTTCAAGACCCAAGTGCCGCGTGATGGAGTGAGCTCCCATCTCTGGCCCCAGCTCCTGCCAACCTAGCAGTTCGAAAGCAAGAAGTGGCAAGTTGATAAATACCTTCGGTAGGAAGGTAACAGTGTTCTGTGTGCCTCGGCATTTAGTCATGCCAGCCACAAGACCACGGAACCATCTTCAGACACTGCTGGCTCTTCGGCTAGGAAACGGAGATGAGCACCACATCCCTAGAGACGGATTCGACTGGCTTTCGAGTGAGGGAAACCTTCACCTTTACCTAAGCAGATTGATCACCAGCTTTAAAAAGGATTAGACAAGTTTGTGGAGGAGAGGCCTATCAGTGTTAAGGTTAGGGTTACTTGCCATTGTGACTAAGGGAACCTTCATGTTATGTATGCAGCCCGCCACACGGTGGCCAAAAGAAAGACAGGAGCTTGGCTCCAGAAAGACGATGGGACCCTAGGATCCTAGTCCCCCCCCCCAGTTGACCAATGGGCTTCTTGGCGGGAAATTCAAACCCTCCAATGGAGTGGGAGGCCCAGGGGTGGGAGTGTATATAGTTGGCCTTGCAGGGCCGTTGTGTGTTCTTGTGTGAAGTACTGAATAAATGTGTGCAACGGCATGTCGTTGTCCGAGTCTTCCATGTGGCGAACCAAGTACTTTACAGTGGCGACGAGGATGGGATTCCGCTGAGTCCGGCCTGGCTCGCATCCGCACAATGCTCCGTTCCTGCTACGCCGCGCCCCGCATCGCGCACCAGCCGCACCGCACCACGCACCGCAACGAGGAACCACAGCCCCGCGCTACCGCTACGCCATGGCCTCCAACAGAGGGAATCTGGAGATCTTCTATCCCGCCCACCCAGAGCTATGGGACTCGTGGACCGACCAGCTGACGTGCCATCTCGAGTACAACGAGGTCACCGACGCTGGCAAGAGGCGAGCGCTGCTCCTGAGTTCCTGCGGAGTGACGACGGTCCATCTCGCTAAAAGTCTCCTCGCGCCCCGGTCCATCCTGGAGTGTACCTATGAGGAGATCATCGAGGCCCTCACCAAGTACCTCACGCCACGGCCGACGATGCTCGCCAGGCGGTTGGCTTTCCAGGACCGCACACAGAAAGCGGGCGAGTCGGCCGCAGCCTTCATAGCCGCCCTGCGCCAGCTGGCGATGGACTGTTCCTTCACCAAGGTGGAGGAGAACCTGCTCACACAGTTCGCGTGGGGCCTCAGCGACCTCAAACTACGAAGGAAGATGGTCGGGACCGCTAGGCCCCAAGCAAGCCCGGACTCAAGCCCACCGGCCGCTCCAGATGCGCCAGTTGCGGCGAGGAACATGAGCGCCGGTCCTGCAGGTTCCGCGACGCAACGTGCCACACTTGTGGGAAGCAGGGACACCTCGCACGCGTCTGCCGCTCCAAGGGAAGCAGTCGCCAGCAGGTCCCGTCGCAGCCGCGCCACCGCCCGGCTGTCGCAACGCACGGGACATCCGCCGACACCGCCGAGCTCTACCTCCTCACCGACCAGCCATCCCAACAGGTACTGCGCCTCCCGAATTCCTCGGGCGCCCCGAAAATCCAGTTGACGGTGCAGATTGAGGGGGCCCCCTGCCAAATGGAAGTGGACTCGGGGTCAGCGGCGTCCATAATTTCGGTGGAAACACTGCGCCGGCTGTGCCTTAAGGGGGGCCCCGAAACGCCTGACAACAGCCAACCCGCAGAGGCCCCAAGCGCGGAGGGAGGATCGGTCCCGGAAGAACCTGAACCACCAACGCAGCCACCAGAGCAGAGGGCCCCAGAACTGCCAGACCCGGGCCCTCCTCCACCGGCCCCCACACCGGCTCCTTCACTGGCACCCAGGCGTTCCACCCGTGAGCGAAAGCCCCCTGCTTATTTAAAAGACTACATCACCCAGGTGGTGTCTGAACTATGAGGGGAGGGGTGTTATGTATGCAGCCCGCCACACGGCGGTCAAAAGAAAGACAGGAGCTTGGCTCCAGAAAGACAATGGGACCTAGGATCCTAGTCCCCCCCTCTAGCTGACCAATGGGCTTCTTGGCAGGAAATTCAAACCCTCCAATGGAGTGGGAGGCCCAGGGGTGGGAGTGTATATAGTTGGCCTTGCAGGGCCGTTGTGTGTTCTTGTGTGAAGTACTGAATAAACGTGTGCAACGGCATGTAGTTGTCTGAGTCTTCCATGCGGCGAACCAAGTACTTTACACTTCACATTCAGAGGCAGTCAACCTCTGAAGCTCAGTGCCAGGAGGCAGCATCAGGGGAAGGCCTTGGCCTCTCTGCCCTGCCGTTGGCCCTCCAGAGGACCTGGTTGGCCACTGTGTGAGACCGGAGGCTGGGCTAGATAGGCCACTGGTCTGATCCAACAGAGCTCTTTTGATGTTCTCATCTCAGACTTTGTTTTCCAACGTAATTGTTAACTAAAGACCAAATACCCATCTGGCCCTGAAACCCACAGAGGCAGAATAAATACTATGCACACAGTAGCCCCTACAACGTAACGGTGCTGGTAGGGAGACCGGGGGGGGGGGGAGGCGTTTTCCTTAGAACAAGTCGTCAGAGGAACAACAAAGTGATACTACTACTATGGCAGGGATGAAAAAGGACTATCAATCTGCACCAGATTTCAGCTCCAAAGTGTACACAAATGTGTGGCTCTAGTAACTGAGGAGAGCCTCATTTCACAGTCGTTTCCTCTGCTAAGGGGCCTGAAGCTTTGCCTCTGAAACTGGTTCAGTCGAACAGCCTTCCCTTTAATGGCCGTGCGCTCTTCAAAGTACGCGCAATACCAGTGGGATGGGAGGGCGAGGCGGAGGAAGGCACAGGAAATAAAATAATGGCCGAGTTAAAAGCGAGTCGACATATCTCCTGTCTCCAGTTGCTGCGCCACAAACACAAGACGATGAATCATTTAATTGCCTTTATTTAGTTCAGCAGAAAACGGCCTCAAAGAAAATGCAGAGGCTTCAGTTTGGGGAAGGAGGATCCTGCAGAGCGAGAGCAGAGGGAGGGAGGAGGGACTCAACCAGGTGGATGTCCTGGAGAAAGGAGGAGGGGCATCTGCTGGACTCCCCGTAATTTCCATCTTTGGACTCAGCAAGGGAAGACATATTTGCTTGTTCAAAAAAACTCAGTTTGGTTACAAAGGACCCACCCCTCAACCAGCTGAGATTTCCCCACTCAGGATGCTGGGAATTATTCTACATTGTACTGCAAATGCTTTATGCATTCACCCTGCTGTGCAGCTTTCCCGTAGCTGACCCTGGTTTTCTGCCCGTCTGCTCTTTAAGCAGCCTTCCCAACAGCAACCCCCCCACACACACACCCAATTTATGGAAAAGATGCTTTCCTGGGTTGTGCATGAAGGGGGGGGTAGCTGCCGCCGGCCCCACCTGCCTGACCCCCGAAACCCGAGCAGGTTGGCATTCATTGAAAGTTTTAAAGTGCTGGGCAGATACTTTGCACCTTCTCGTAGTGACTGCAATCACACGCACCATTAGCCCCGCCTTAGGTGCGAATGCTGGGTGGATTTAAAGGGTGAGATCAGAGACGAACATCTGGGAAGTGCCCTGCACTCGTCGGGCAACCCGTTTTGCGGAATAAAAAGACACCAGGGGAAAATCCAGTAGTAAATGGGTTGCGACGGGCCACGGATGGAGTTTCCCATGTCTGATCACTCCAGTGTGCTCTCGTGGCATTGGGATGGTCTGATGAAGCCATCCCAACTCCATGCCATTGGTTGTTTTTCTCCCTTCTCGGTATGCGCATCATCGCACACTCCATAGGGAGCCCTCAGTGTGGATGTGCGGTTCATTGATTCCCTGTTTAAGCTCAATGGAAACAAGTGGCAACCCCCCCAAAAAAAACCCTGACTCACCCACGGTTGCGTCTGATCACGCAGTGGCCGGCTGCCCCTGCAGCTTCAAAGGACTGTGTGATCGCACAACTGCGGGTCAAATTCCTCCGGAGGGAATAGCCTCGCCCCCCCCCCCCCGGTTTTGGCATGTGTGACCACAACCCGTGTCTCCTGGGAGCTGTGCTTCAGCCCAGCCAGTCTGGCGTCTGGGCCACCGTGGCATCTGCTGCCCCCCACAGGAGCTCTGGAGGAAAGGAGGTGCTGGGAGGGAAGTCACGCCGGGGCGCCTGGTGGGAGCCCAGCCAGAGGGTCACCCAAACACCCTCCCCTCTCTTAGACCCCCCCCAGGTAAGTTCAAGGATCCCTTTCAAAAAAGGATGGGAGGCCACTGGCCCCCAAATGGAGCTCTGCGAATACTTTAGGACACTGAAACCAAGGGTGCCAACCTCCAGGTGGAGCCTGGGGACACCCCTCCCCCCAGGAATTACAGCTCATCTGTGGGCAACAAAGATCAATTCCCTTGGAGATAATGGATGCTTTGGAGGGTGGGCTCTACAGCATTGTCATGGGCACGGATGAGGATGAGCTGACACAGAGCCTGCAGAAACCACAGCTGGCCCCTCTGAAGCAGCAGAGGAGGATAGCTGGCAAGTGCCTGTAACAGCAGTCTTCACACCTGGCCCAGATAAGAAGGAAGAACTGCAAGCTGAAAGTCCTCCTGACTCACCCCCACATGTGACTCATTTAAGGGAGAGACTGCGACAAAACATAGTAAGCAGGCGACGAGAGGCCAGGCTACATGGGAGACGCTCAGCTAGCCCAGAGTTCTAACAGGAGCCTGGCCGATCATGCAGCTGGCTAATTGGTAGCAGCATTTAACTCCACACTCTGGGCAGTACTCTTCATGGAAGCAACGAGTCAGCTTTGTGCTGCTTGCATCCACTCCGGCTCAGCTCTTGCACCTAGACCTTCGGACCCTCTGGCTTTGGACTTGGCTCTGTGTTTCTGGCTCCTGACCCTGGCTTGGCTTTTTGGACTTTGCACTGTCTTCTTGGTGCCTGATCTTGGCCTCTTCTGGACTCCCTTTGACTGGCACCCCACCCTGTGATAGGCATTCTGCCCCACTGAGGCCCCCGCCCTCTTCAGGCTCTATCACCAAATCTCCAGGAGTTTCCCCACCTGGATCTGGCCGCCCTACCCCCCCCCATCCCCCTCGCCTAGGGGCCTGGGTGACCCTAAAAACTGAAAGTCCCCTCCTAAGGAGTCCCACTGACTTCAGACGATGTAGAAGGGAGTGACACGGTTTAGGGCTATGCTCCCTAAGGGGTGTCATTCTGCTGTGCTGGCTGGGAAGGCCAGCTCCGCCTCAGACACCGTTCACGGGGCCATTACAGGCTCCCCCCCCCCCCCGGTGACGGACGGTTCCTCGTTTAGTTCCCTTTCCCTGTCTGGTTCTTCAGGGCAGCAGCCGTCTCAATACCTCCCATAGCA
Organism: Gekko japonicus; assembly: GCF_001447785.1. NCBI lineage: Eukaryota > Metazoa > Chordata > Lepidosauria > Squamata > Gekkonidae > Gekko > Gekko japonicus. Next base: position 40,727 of record NW_015172091.1, read on the forward strand.
GCAAATCCTACTTGTGTGGATTTTAAGCAACTGGCACAGAGAGCAGCAGCGGGGGAGGGGGAGAGATTTGCGTTTGGTGGCTCAGAGCGTGGTCCTCCTCCGACTATTTTTAGACTCCTGTGTGCAAGAATAGCAGCGAAGAAGCCATGGACAACTGCAAAATCTCTAGTGCCACAAAGGGGGGGGGGAGGGGGGAAGCGCGCGCGCGCGCACACACACACACACAGAGCAACCAAGAGGTCCAGGGTAGGGACCTGGGGATCTCCCAGAATTACAGCTCATCTCTGGATGGCAGAGACCTTGGCCTCCTGGAGAATACGGATGCTTTCGAGAGTGGAGTCCATGGCACTGTCCGCATCCTCCATAGACTCCATCCCCCAATCTCCAGGAGTTTCCCACCCTTGATCTGGGAACCCCAAACACCCCGTCCTTCACTGATGGTTAAAGGGGACCCTCGTCCAGAGCCACGATTCACACTAGGAGCTGGGGGAGGTGAGCAGATGCTCCTCCTCCCTGTCTATCCCTCCTTCCATTCCTAGATTCCGTATCCTGCCAATATTCTGTTTGCGAGCAGCAATTTCATGCAGCCCCGTGGATTTGGGAGAGAAGGCTAGAAAGCCTTGTGGTGGAATTAGGTGGTGGCCGTGAAAAATAAAATGAATTTTTAAAACAGACCATAATGGCTTTATTATCTCAATTTACTACTGCAGATGGGTTGTGTTATGGGGGTTAAGCATTGTTAACTGGAAGGCAAACCAGGGAATTCACCACTGTCCAAATGTTTGTATGTTGCCCTGCGAAAATGCTGCAAAGGTTCTCTTTCTCTCAGGTGTGGGAGTCTTGGGCCTCCCACTGACAGTCCTTGGTCCATTTAATGGCTGATCGGATAGGGGAGGCAGCTGCATTCGACCCCTTAGTTGCAAATCAGGCCTTTCCTGGCGTTGGCTGTAGTGGCAAAGTATGTGGACTCTAATCTGGGAGAACCGGGTTTGATTCCACACACCCACACTTGCAGCTGCTGGATGACCTTGGGCAAGCCATAGTTCTGTCAGAGCTGTTCTCTCAAGGACAGTCCTTGAAAGAGCTCTCTCAGCCCCACCTAGCTCACAGGGTGTCTGCTGTGGGGAGGGGAAAGGGAAGGAGATTGTAAGCCGCTCTGAGATTCCGAGTAAAGGGCGGGGTATAAATCCAGTCTCCTCCTCCTTCCTTATTTTAAATATCTTAAATACATAATGTGTTTCATGTGGTCTTTTCCAACCTGTGGCTGCTATTTGTGGACTGGGGTCCTCACCATCATTCCTGTGGTTGTGGGGGGATGGCACCCAATGTCTCCTTTCTTGGCACCCACCAAGTGTTTTGAGAAAGTGGGCAGGGCCAGGTGGTGCTTTTGCCCAGCGAGGCTTTCTGATTGGCACCTGGAGATTTGACTGGCTGTGCTGATTTTTAGAAACGTTGCTTTGGTAGGAGCTGCCACCACTTTGTGACTGAAGGTCAGCCCAGGCAGCCATTTTGTGACTGGCTCTGCCTCTTGCAGTAGCCATTTTGTGGCTGCACTTACCACGCTCTGTCAGAATCCCCTCAATAGATATATTTTTTTAAAACATAACAAACATACATTCATGTATAGGGGGAAGTTTCTTTTTGTTGTATATCTTAAACAAGCTCATGCCTAATTAATCATAGATTTATATAGTTCACCTTATATCGTTAAAAATATGATCTGCAACAATATCAAGTTTATACTTTAAATGTCCTCAACAAATCCTAGATACTTTTATTATTTATTTAACATAACCGCCAAACTAGTTGTAAAATCTCGACCATGTATTTTCAAATATAGTTTCTGATCGTCCTTTCAAAACTATTTTTGTGACTGCTCTGCCTCTTGCAGTAGCCATTTTGTGTCTGCGCCCACCACGCTCTGTCAGAATTCCAAGGGTGCCCACAGGTGCCTCAAAAGGGCTGGGGTCTCCTGTTCTACATCCTCGCCTGGCTTAACAGAATTATTGGGTTATGATGTCCCACTTTATGAGACCTGCTAAATATCTTGTGTAATCTGAATTGGCATCTGAGAATCCCCTCCTGAATTCACTGAAATGTTGGCAGAGGGGTGGGGGTGGCTTGGATTCCTCAGCAGATTGATTTAGTTATTTATATTTTGGATTTATAAATTGCCCAATCCCTGTATATACATGGCTCTGGGCAATGTCCAACAAAGTTAAAAACAATGTGTCAAACTCTTGGAGAAATCAGTTCTCAACAACATTCACTTCTAAGAAAGGATAGGTTTATTGAGACTTTGATAGGATCCAGCCTGTACACTGGCTGTGTTAGAACTGAGCTCAAAGGCACAAAAGTGATAGATATACAGGTTTCAAGCGAGGGCCTTAAAGGTTTCAGAGCCAATCACCCCATAGGATTTCACCCACCAAATGTAACTGCCATCCATTCCCCCCCCTCCCATGTCAGACAAAAGCCAGCACTGAAATATGAGACTCAAGGCCCTAAGAGGTTCTCAGAGAAGCAGGAGAGATAACATGCTTAGGTCATCAAAGCATCTTTGGAAAACTGAAAGCATTCAGGTTTCACACTCTTCCATCCCCCTCCCAATCACCATGGCAAAGGAGCTATAAAATGCAAAATGTGCAGCCAGTTTGACACAATGTTAAAGTCAATAAAAACAACAATCAATTGACGATTTCAGGTGGCGTCTGTAATTTTCTTCTTAAGCCCATTCCGGACTGTGTTGCCATCTTGCAGGCAGAATGAGGAGGGGACCGAAGTGAAGCAGTGGAGAGAAAGAGGTAGGTGCCCGCCACAACAGAAACCATGGCTGCCCTCAACCCAAGCCCTGGCTCTGGTCGAGGACAGCCGGATCATGTCTTTGGGGCCAGGCATCGCATGTGCAAAGGACTCCCTGCATGTCGGAAGGCTGCGTTCCACGGGATCCTCTCCTAAAGAGGAATTCCTGCTTGGGAAGTTCTGTCGAGCTCTTCATCACTAACAGGGAGGAAAGCAACCAAGACGATGAGGGGGTCGGAGCACCTTCCCTTTGGAGGAGAGGCTGAAGAGTCTGCTGGGGCTTTGCAGTTTAGGGAAGAGAAGACCAAGGGGGGACATGGATAGGTAATCGTCGGTGAAGTCTGTTTCAACATATCTGAAGAATTGTGCATGCAAATGGAAGCTTATGCCCAGAATAAAACTTGGTCGGTCTTAAAGGTGCCCCTGGACTCAGACTTTGCTCTTCGGAATAACAGTCTGTGATGCCTAATTCAGGATGAGTCTGGAGCCCTCCCTTAGTAGGCACAAGACTTTTCTTTCAAGAAGAAGATGAAGAAGCAGAAGGAGGAGGAGATTGGATTTATACCCTGCCCTTAACTACTCAAAGGAGTCTCAGAGCGGCTTACAAACTCCTTTCATAAGAACATAAGAGACGCCAATGTTGGATCAGGCCAAAGGCCCATCCAGTCCAACCCTCTGTATCACACAGTGGCCAGAAATACCAGGTGCCATCAGGAGGTCCAGCAGTGGGGCCAGGACATTAGAAGCCCTCCCACTGTTGACCCCCCCCCCCAAGCACCAAGAAGACAGAGCATCACTTGCCCCAGCCTGAGAGTTCCTGTCTATACCTTGTGGCTAATAGCCACTGATGGACCTCTGCTCCATATGCTTATTTAATTCCCTCTTGAAGCCGTCCATGCTTGTAGCCGCCACCACTTCCTGTGGCAGTGAATTCCATGTGTTCATCACTCTTTGGGTGAAGAAGTACTTCCTTTTATCCGTTCTAACCTGACCGCTCAGCAATTTCATTTCCCGTCTCCTCCTTACCACAGGCACCCTGTGAGGCAGGCAGGGCTGAGAGAGCTCTGACAGAAATGGCTCTTTTTCAAGGACAGCTCTGACAGAACTATGGCTTGCCCAAGGGCATCCAGCCGGGTGCAAGTGGAGGAGTGGGGAATCAAACCCGGTTCTCCCAGAGTAGAGTCCACGCACTTAACCACTATACAAAACTGGCTCTCACTTAACCACTACACTACACCATAGTAGCAGCAGCTGGGTGCCCAGAGGTGGATCAGGAAGCATGGCCCAAATCCTCATGTTGACCATCACCCAGTTTTAGATGAGGGCCTCCAGCCTCGTTCCCACCTGCCTCAAAGGATGCTCCATCCAGTTCCCAGGCAGCTGGTGCTTTTTGCCTGAGCACCTGGCCAAACAGGAGCCTCCTCTCCAGCCAAGACGTGCTCGGAGCTGCCTCCTCTCCCCCAAAGCACTCTGGGACCAAGAAGCGGGCAAGGTGGCCACACGCCTTCTTTCTCCGGGGCACAACCTCCGCCCCCCCTGCATCGATGCTTGCCGCAGTGCTCGCCCTTCATGGGATGCTGCTTAGTTGATCTCTCAAATCCGACAGAGCAGTTCCTTTTCTTGGGGGGGGGGGCGGGACACGAGGACGGTGACGGGTTTTCTCCGTCTTCAATAATATCTGACGTCAGTCCTCCAAATGATTACCCTGGGTGGTGTCTGATTGGAGTACTGTCAAAATGACTTCTTCCTTGGCACCTTGTTTGTGATCTGAACACCTTGGCCTCGGTGCAGGCGAAGCTTTTTTGTGTGAAATGGAGCTTGTTAAATGCATTCCTAGGAAAAGGCATTTGGCCTCCCGGAGTTGTTTAGGCTGGTGGCAGTAGCAAGCTCATTCCGAGTCAGATGTGAGAACAAATGAGATGCAGATGATATTATAGGATTTGTGCCACATGATTAAAACGATCAGGCAGGCAGCAGCCTTCGCTCTGCTCCGACTCTCCTCCCAGAATGATCCAGCGACGCATCGGCTCCGCAGTGGCAACATTCTGCTCCCGTGGGGACCATTTCCTTTCCCCAACTGGTAGTTGTGTGTACGTGTGTGTGTGTGTGTGGGTATAATGGGCATAAATATATTACATTCTCGTGCTCTCTGTGTCTGCGTGCACATGCACATAAGGCAGAGGACGGTTTCGTTGAGCTTTGAGGTAAACAAAGCTATCCTGGGAAACATGTCAAATGACAGAGGGGGAAGATGATTGTCGCAAAGCCCTTCTTGCTGCGTTGGCCTGCCAATCTCAGGCAGGTCAGACGAAAATGCCTTGAGGGTCAGAGACGTCCCACGGCCCACCTGTCAGCCCTGCCTTCACATGCCACAGGAGCGTGGTTGTCGTGAACTGGATATGACATGATCGCCTCATCATTAGCAAGTCGCGCCCTCTCGCTTCTCTGACCAGGAAAAAGGCATTTTGATATTCAGTGAAAAATGGAGAGGCAATCGGAAAAGCAATATGGTTATCCCATGCTAATTATAGCCAGATTTGATCTTGCGAAAACGTGTGGAGTTGGAGGAGAAGGTGCAGAGGGAGACGGACCAGACTGACTGACTGTAGCAGCTTAGTATGTTTTGTAATAAATTCAGCCATTCAGAAGGCAAAATTCTGATTGCGTTTCCATGTGGGAGTTATGCAAATATTTTTAAAATGAGGATAGATTTGAACCGTTTTATATTATACTAGGTGCAAGGCCCGCGGGAAGAGAGGCAACAGATCCTAGAGAGAGGCCGCCAGAGGTCCCCCCCCCCGTGCACTGGCAAAGGAGAGCGCGGCGGCTCCCCAGCAGCCAGGCTCGCACCACCCTCACCGTGCACTGGAGGTGGTGGGGCAAGCCAGTCAGCCTGGTCCTTCCTCTGTCAGCGCTCTGGAGGTGGTGGCTGCCAAAGGCGGCAGGCCTCGCCTCTCCACAGCCCTGCGCTCCGGTGGCAGCGGTGGCGGGCCAAGCCAGGTGGGATGGCTCCTTCCCCGCCCTCCCGCTCGAGGGCCTGGCACACCAAGGCGGTCAGCCTCTCCCCTCTCCCCACTGGCTGCCTGAACAAGCGAGCAAGCAGCGCACGTAGCAGTGGAGAGCAAGGGATGGCTGCTCGCTGCCCATTCCAGCCACACGTGCGCCAAGCTGGCTAGCCTCGTCCCTCCCCCCCACCCCCACAGCCAGGGCTATTTTTGGGCAGGAACGCACAGGAACAGAGTTCCGGCTGGCTCCCAAGTTGGCCACGCCCAGCAGGAACTCATTAGCATAACAGGCCACACCCAACAGCAGGAACTCATTAGGATTGGCTACATTAGGGGTGTGTGGCCTAACATGCAAAGGGTTCCTGCTACAAAAAAAGGCCCTGGGTTTTAACAACAAACAAGGTAAGCAGAATAACAAGCAATAGGTGGGCGTGGCTGGATGAGCACCCTTATGGTAACATGGGGGTGTGGCCTAATATGCCAATGAGCTGTGCTGTCAGGGGTGTGGCCCAATATGCTAATGAGTTTCTGCTGTTGGGCGTGGCCTGCTATGCTAATGAGTTCCTGCTGGGCTTTTTCTACAAAAAGAGCCCTGCCCACAGCCAATGCACACCAGTTGCCCCGCGCTGGTTCCTGTGCGGGTGTAGGCCAGATGGCAGGGTGGTGGGCATTGGAGGCGTTCAGCCACCGGAGCGTCCATCCTGGCCGGCGGCTCCCTGAAGACTGAGGGCAAGTTGCTGCCCGGCGGGTCTGTGGGCGAGACAGAGGCGATGGAGGGAGGCAATACAGGGAGGGGATTGGCCCCCCTCCTGAGCGACAGACCCAGGACTCAAAGGCTGTGGAGGCGTGTGGAATCTCTCACACCAAAATGCTTTTATATATAAGAAGAGATATTTTAAAGATTATTATTGTATCTTTGTGTTGTTTTTATTAGTATATTTTAAATGCTGTTAGCTGCCGCGAGTCCCGTTCAGGGGACAGAGAGCGGATATAAATTTGATAAATAAATAATCCCCCCTGAGGGACATTTGGGTGAAGCAGCATGCCCTTTTCAGGCCTTGGAGCATGTGCTGAACATGTATATGCATCTGGAGCCCAATAGAATCTATCTGAACTTGCAGTGTCTCTTCAAAAGTCTTTCCCCAACACTTGCTACCAAAGAGACATTGAACTGGAGATACCATAGATCGATTCTTAGTCCTTCTCCATGTCAAGTGCCTGCTACATAATTGAACCATGCTTACTGACACACCATCTCTTTCTTGTATCAGAAGCCTCATCGAGTCAATGAAACTTGGACACAACCAGGGCTATTTTGGGGCAGGAACGCACAGGAACGGAGTTCCGGCTGGCTCCCAAGTTGGCCACACCCAGCAGGAACTCATTAGCATAACAGGACACACCCAGCAGTAGAAACTCATTAGAATTGGCTACATTAAAAAAGCCCTGGGTTTTGACAACAAACAAGGTAAACAGAATAAGAAGCAAAAGGTGGGTGTGGCTGGATGACCACACTTCTGGTAACATGGGGGTGTGGCCTAATATGCTAATGAGTGGTGCAATCAGGGGTGTGGCCTAATATGCTAATGGGTTTCTGCTGCTGGGTGTGTCCGTTTATGCTAATGAGTTCCTGCTGGACTTTTTCTACTAAAAAAGCCCTGGACACAACATAAGGAGGGAGAGGAGATTGGATTTACACCCTGCCCTTCACTTGGAGTCTCAGAGCAGCTTACAGACCCCTTCCCTTCCCCACAAGAGACACTCTGTGAGGTAGGTGAGGCTGAGAGAGCTCTTGACAGAAACTGCTCTTTTTTCAAGAACAGCTCTTATCAGAACTACGACTTGCCCAAGATCATCCAGCAGCTGCAAGTGGAGGAGTGGGGAATCAAACCTGGTTCTCCCAGATAAGAGAAGCCAATGTTTGATCAGGCCAAAGGCCCATCCAGTCCAACACTCTGCAGTCCAACACTTGCAGGTTTTCATGAGTAGCCAACTATGAAGCACCAACAACGAGGGCTACTGTGAAGAGTGACACATACAGAGGAGGGCAGGTAACTGTGACACACCTGGACAAGTTATTCTCAACAACACACTCTTTTGGCAGTGATATGTTGATTGAGTTATAAGCAAGATCCAGGTCATAACAGTACTGTGTCAGAACTGAAGATTTTGGCGGGTACTATCATAGATATAGGTAATTCAAATGAAACCCCTCCTAATGTCCACTCATACATCACATCCATCCCTTCTGCCTAGCCATAGCGGTCCTACCTGTCAGGGTCAACAGCAAGCAGGTCTAAACACACTCTCCTGAAAAGGCTATGTTTTATTGGAATACTGGTCTGTTGCCAAGTGGTACAGGTACATTGTCAGGAATAACGACTAGTGCAAGGGGCTCCATACATATACTCTGATGCTGCATCTAGCTAAGCAAATGAAATCCAAGTGCGCGGGTGGGAATTCTCCGAACGGGATATTACATCATGAACGGGAGACTCCCCCCAATCCCTTGAGAGCAGAAATATTCACACCCGTAGTGGAATCCAAGCCCTCCCTTCCCTTCAAAGTTATACTGATAACGCTGTCTGGCTGAGCCAGTTCACACGGGGGGGGGGGGAGAGCGCCTCCCTTATGTTACCTACGGTAGCTAAGCAAAGCAAGCATGTGCGGCTGCGCAAAAGTCAGGGACGAAAGAAAACAAAGAAAGCATGGCAGCTAGCTGACACTAACCCCCTTTCACCCGGGAAATATACGATCCCATTATCTACAAGAGCAAGCTGGCACCAGAAGTTTCAATGATGTTCCTCTGGGAGAGGAAGGCTTCTTTGGAACAGTTAATGGCCTCTAAGATAGTGTATCCACACACTCCACACTCACTCCCCTCACCTAAGGAATTCCCTCCCCCCCAGCATTCATGGCAAACAGAGCAAGGCGATGTTTGACAGTAATACACTGATGAGGAGGAGGGGTCAGGGGGTGGAGTCCCTCTCCCCTCTCTTGTCTCTAAAAAGGTTTCCCTTGCTTGAAAGCCAGTCAAATCCAACTCTAGGGGGTGGTCCTCATCTCTGTTTCAGAGCCGAAGAACCAGCGGTGTCCGAAGATGTTTCCGTGGTCATGTGGTCGGCATGACTAGACACCGAGGCACATGGAATGCTGTTACCTTCCCACCGAAGCGGTACCTATTTATCTACTTGCAATCTATTGCTTTCGAACTGCTAGGTTGGCAGGAGCTGGGGCCAGAGATGGGAGCTCACTCCGTCACACGGCACACTCGGGTCTTGAACTGCCGAACTGCAGACCTTCCAGACTGCAGCTCAGTGTCTTCACCTCTGAGCCACCACGGCCCCTCTCTAGCTTAGCAGAAACATCAACGGGGCCTGAGTGAAAGCACGTTGAATGCATGGGCCACAGTTTTCAGGCTATATAACAGAATAGCAAGAACATGATGTTTCTCCTCACGCTGGATGGCACCCTATAGTATTACGAGCCAGAACAGACTATTCCACATTCTCTTTTCCCAAGAGCTAGTAAATGTTTTCCAGCATTCAGTGCACTATGTCTTTATGAACCACGTTCTAGTTTGAGGTTTATTTAAAATAACAACCATCATTTATGTGTAGATGAAGCCTTTGATCATATCAGTCAACACAAATAAGTCAAAATACTCAAGCACCCGCTGGTTCAGCTCTCTCTTTGCTTGCCCATCATGAGAGGGAGGCTGACTGTTCAGCGGGCAGTTGGGGGGGGGGTCACTCGTTGTCAGCTCAAGCCGGTTCTCCAGGTCGCTTTCCAGAGACACAGACAGGCAGACGGGGAGCACGTTAACCTTCTCCTCGCTGTGGCCACTGACGTCCTGTGTTCCGCATCCAGTGAAGAGTGAAGTGAAATGGTACACAGACACAGTATTTTTTTTAAAAATAACATTTGGTGTTTGTCTGACAAGGATTGTGCATGCTAACAGGGTTTTTTTTGGGGGGGGGCATCTTCCTTCCCTTATGTGTGAAATTCAATCCTGTGCAGTCGGGTTCTCATGGCCTCCCAGCACCTGCTTAGCTTAGCTTAGCTGGCAAGGATAATATCCCAGTCTGCACACCAGTTTCTGGGCTCCTTCAGCTGAACCCACAATTTCCCCTGGAAGCCGTTGGCGCAGTCACAGAAAATGGGGTCAGCCTCTATTTAAGGAAACACCTGGCCAGAGGCAGAGGAGACCCAGCTGAGCTCTGAGCAGGAACAGGAGCAGGAGACAGAGGGGTGAGTGGTTTTTTATTTGCTTTCAGCGGAGAGGATCCAGCTGAGGATTTTGGTGGGAGAACTGGTCTGGGAGTGTGTGGAAGCGCTTGGAGTTTTTGCAGATTCCTGGCTGCTTGAGAGAGGAAAGGGCATTGTTTGACTGTGATTGACTGCAATTGAGAGGAAAAGGAAGGGGCATTGTTTTGCATGTGATTGAGTGCCTGGGTGCATTTGAATAGCTGCTGCCAGCACTCTGCTGGGGGAGGCCTCTATTTAAGGAAACACCTGGCCAGAGGCAGAGGAGACCCAGCTGAGCTCTGAGCAGGAACAGGAGCAGGAGACAGAAGGGTGAGTATTTAAGAAAGCTCCTTGACAGAGGCACGAGCCTCTGGCACGAGCCGAAGGGCGAGCTAAAGGGCTCTTTGCCCGTGGCTCTTAGCCCAGGGACTCTTGGACTAGGGGCTCTGTGAGACGCCCAAGAAGAGGCAGAAAGTGAAAACCCTAGGCTCCTTGTTTTCCCCATAAAGTAATTTGACTTTGACAAGAAAAAAACACATAAATACAAAGGGATTTAAAAGGGGGATTACATTTACTTATTTTAAAAGAATTATGAAGCCAGAATGCCAGCAGGGGGTTGGGGGCTATCCAGTGTTTTGCACAGAGTGTCACATGTATGACTATCTGCCCACTGGGCAGAAGTCTTGGGTGTGTGCTCGGTGCAAGGAGCTCCTGGTTCTCAGGGAACGTGTGTGCTCCCTTGAGGCCAAGGTGGCTGACCTGGAGAAGCAGAGACAGTCAGCTAGGCGCACAGAAAAGACTCTCGGGGACTTGTTAGCTACGTCCCACTCTGGATCTGGCAGCCCCGCTGCTGTCAGGGAGCATGAGGGTCTAGGGGAAACAGGGCACCGTGCTGAGGATAAGGGGAATGTGCCCTCAGAAGGGACCTCTTCCCCAGCTGGTGAGCGGTTATCCTTTTGCACCAAGGAACCATCCCTGGGCAGGGTGGGAGGGGGGCTCTTGGTAGTGGGTGATTCGATCCTTAGGCAGGTAGACAGCTGGGTGGCGAACCCGCGTACTGACCGTATGGTGACTTGCCTGCCTGGTGCAAAGGTAGCGGACATTACGCGTGTTTTAGATAGGCTGGTAGATAGTGCTGGGGAGGAGCCAGTGGTCGTGGTGCATGTCGGCACCAACGATGTGGGGAAATGCAGTCGTGAGGTCCTGGAGGAGAAATTTAGGCTGCTGGGCAGGAAACTCAAGGCCAGGACCTCCAAGGTAGCCTTCTCAGAAGTGCTACCTGTTCCACGCGCAGGGCCGGAGAGACAGGCACAGATCAGGAGTCTCAATGCGTGGATGAGACGATGGTGTAGAGGGGAAGGGTTCAGGTTTGTTAGGCACTGGGATTCTTTTTGGAACAAGAGGGAGCTGTACAGGCGAGACGGTCTCCACTTGTCCCGAGAAGGAACCAGGCTGCTGGCGCTTAAAATCAAAAAGGTGGCAGAGCAGTTTTTAAACTGAATATTGGGGGAAAGCCGACAGGAGATGAAAAGTCTCTGGTTCGGGTTGGCTCATCTCAGAGAGATGAGGGGGTACCTGTTGCTTTTCTACAGGGAGGTGGATTGAAATTGTCCACTGAGACCATGGCTAGTGACATGGACTGCCTGACAAGGTCTCGAGATTGCAAGAGGAAGGTGGCAGGCTTAACCAGTATGGGAAATTACAGCTGTTTCTATACAAATGCTCGAAGTGTCCGAGGTAAAATCGGGGAGTTGGAGTGCTTGGTGTCAGAGGGAAAAATAGACATTGTGGGTATTTCAGAAACTTGGTGGGATGAGGAAAATCAGTGGGATACGGTGATTCCCGGTTATATATTATATCGGAAGGATAGGGGGGGAAGGGTTGGAGGTGGGGTGGCTCTGTATGTCAGAGAGGGTATAAAGTCCAGAAAGATCGAGAGGCTAAGAGAATTGGATTCGCTTCTTGAAGTTCTGTGGGTTGAAATAGGGGGGCCAAAAGGAAACTTAACACTGGGAGTTTGTTATCGCCCACCGGATCAAAAGATAGAGGAGGATTATAAAATGATGAATGAATTAAAGATAGCAGCTAGACAAAAACACTGTGTCGTAATAGGTGATTTTAACTACCCACACATTGATTGGGTCAATATGTGTTCTAGTCGAGAGAAAGAGATTGAGTTTCTAGACACTCTAAATGACTGTGCTATGGAGCAGATGGTCATGGAACCTACCAGGGGAGAGGCGATCCTTGATTTGGTCCTAAGTAACACTCAAGACCTGGTGAGAGATGTAAAAGTGATTGCACCGCTTGGGAACAGTGATCATAATGTTGTTGAGTTCAACATTTGTACAAATAGGGAATTGGCCAAAAAGACTCACACAACCACTTTTAACTTTAAAAGGGGTAATTTTTCTGATATGAGGGGACATGTGGGGAGGAAACTGAAGGGAAAAGTAGAAAGGGTCAAAACCATTGGGGAAGCTTGGAAACTGTTTAAAACTACAATTCTAGAAGCTCAAATAAAATATATTCCGCAGGTTAGGAAAGGCACAAACAGGTATAAGAAAAAGCCTACATGGTTAACAAACAAAGTAATGGAAGCTGTAAAAGGTAAAAAGGATTCCTTTAAGCGGTGGAAAGCTAGTCACAGTGAGGCTGATAAAACAGAACACAGGCTATGGCAAATAAAATGCAAGTCTGTGGTCAGGCATGCAAAAAGGGAATATGAGGAGCATATAGCAAAAAATGTAAAGACCAACAATAAAACTTTCTTCAAATACATTAGAAACAGGAAACCAGCCAGGGAGGCAGTGGGGCCCTTGGATGACCAAGGGGTAAAAGGAGTACTGAAGGATGATAGGGAAATGGCTGAGAAGCTAAATGCATTTTTTGCCTCCGTCTTCACTGTGGAAGATGAGAGGTGCTTGCCCACTCCAGAGCCGCTGAGTTCGGGAGGGGTGTTGAAAGACCTGAGTCAGATTGAGGTGACGAGAGAGGAGGTCCTAAAACTGATAAACAACTTAAAAACTGATAAATCACCAGGCCCAGATGGCATACATCCAAGAGTTCTGAAAGAACTCAATTGTGAACTTGTGGATCTCCTGACAAAAATATGTAATCTCTCCTTAAAATCAGCCTCCATTCCTGAGGACTGGAAGGTAGCTAATGTCACTCCCATCTTTAAAAAGGGTTCCAGAGGAGATCCGGGAAATTACAGGCCAGTCAGTCTGACGTCGATACCGGGTAAATTGGTGGAAACCATTATTAAGGAAAGAATTAGTAGGCACATAGATGAACAAAACCTATTGAGGCAGACTCAACATGGGTTCTGTAAGGGAAGATCTTGTCTCACTAACCTGTTAATGTTCTTTGAGGGGGTGAACAAACATGTGGACAAGGGGGATCCAATAGATATTGTTTACCTTGACTTCCAGAAAGCTTTTGATAAAGTTCCTCATCAAAGGCTCCTAAGCAAGCTCAAAAATCATGGGATAAAAGGACAAGTCCTTTTATGGATCAAAAACTGGCTAATTAATAGAAAACAGAGAGTGAGTATAAATGGGCAGTTCTCCCAGTGGAGGGGTGTAAGCAGTGGGGTACCACAGGGATCAGTACTTGGTCCACTGCTTTTTAACTTGTTCATTAATGATTTGGAGTTGGGAGTAAGCAGTGAAGTGGCTAAATTTGCGGATGATACGAAGTTGTTCAGGGTGGTGAAAACCAGTGAGGATTGTGAGGCACTCCAAAGGGATCTGTCAAAGTTGGGCGAGTGGGCGTCAACATGGCAAATGGGGTTCAATGTGGCCAAGTGCAAGGTGATGCACATTGGAGCCAAAAATCCTAACTATAAATACACGTTGATGGGGTCTGAACTGGCAGAGACAGATCAAGAGAGAGATCTTGGAGTTGTAGTAGATAACTCACTGAAAATGTCGAGACAGTGTGTGACTGCAATAAAGAAGGCCAATGCTATGCTGGGGATTATTAGGAAGGGTATTGTAAACAGATCAGCCAATATCATAATGCCGCTATATAAATCAATGGTGCGACCTCATCTGGAATACTGTGTGCAATTCTGGTCACCACACCTTAAAAAGGATATTATAGCTTTGGAAAAAGTGCAGAAAAGAGCAACTCGAATGATAAAAGGGTTGGAACACTTTCCCTATGAGGAACGGTTAAGGCGCTTAGGGCTCTTTAGCTTGGAGAAACGACGACTGAGGGGTGACATGATTGAGGTTTATAAGATTATGCATGGGAAAGAGCAGGTAGAGAAAGAGGTACTTTTCTCCCTTTCTCACAATACAAGAACCCGTGGGCACTCCATGAAATTGCTGAGCGGTCGGGTTAGAACGGATAAAAGGAAGTACTTCTTCACCCAAAGAGTGATTAACACTTGGAATTCACTGCCACAGGAAGTGGTGGCAGCTACAAGCATGGACGGCTTCAAAAGGGAATTAGATAAGCATATGGAGCAGAGGTCCATCAGTGGCTATTAGCCACAAGGTATAGATAGGGACTCTGGGGCAAGTGATGCTCTGTCATCTTGGTGCTTGGGGGGGGTCAACAGTGGGAGGGCTTCTAATGTCCTGGCCCCACTGGTGGACCTCTTGATGGCACTGGTATTTCTGGCCACTGTGGGATACAGAGTGTTGGACTGGATGGGCCTTTGGCCTGATCCAACATTGGCATCTCTTATGTTCTTATGTTCTTATGTTCTTATCCAGCCATCCACGCTTCTCTTCACCCCATAATATCATGGAGGGTCAAACATCATTGAGGTCCTCCTTCTTGTGAGACTGTTGTAAAAGTCCATTTGAACAAGCTTAGACAAGCTTCAGGCAAGTTTCAGGCAAGTCTGGGCAAGTTGCCCCTCCCCTTAACCAAAGCTTTCTCTCACGACTAAGCGCTGCTTTCCCCAGTGTTTACAGCTACTTGTGCTTAAGTGTTCCTTGGGGAAGGGCACAACAATCACTTGCTGCTATATTGTTGCAGTCTCTGCAAAAGTCACAGTTTCTGGTGGCAAACTACACAGAGACCAGGGTCTGAAATCCATTTTGTTCAAAGATGGAGGCTGCAACTAGGCCAATTCAGGGCCAAAAAAGTACTGGATTTAGAGAGAGAAGAAGAGATTGGTTTTATACCCCACCCTTCACTACCCAAAAGAGTCCCAGAGCAGCTTACAATCTCCTTTTCCCTCCCCCTCCCCACAACAGACACCCTTTGAGGTAAGAGGGGCAGAGAGAGCTCTGACAGAAACTGCTCTTTTTCAAGGACAGCTCTTATCAGAACTACGGCTTGCCCAAGATCATCAAGCCAGGTGCAAGTGGAGGAGTGGGGAATCAAACCCAGTTCTCCCAGATTAGAGTCCGTGCACTTAACCACGACACCAAACTGGCTCCCACTGGTCACAGTGTGCCCGCCTCAACAGGTATTTCCCAGAGTAAAAATTATATGTGAATATCTGAAGAAGTGTGCATGCACACAAAAGTTTATACCCAGAATTAAAACTTGCAGACCAACACAGCAACCCACCTGAATCTATTATACGTGGGGCACACGTGGTACAAATAAAGGGTAAGGAGTTCATCCCGCCATATGGCGAATGCTTTGTGGAGTGCTCTTCTGTTTGGAAATGCCCTGGCCCGTCCTAGGCAACTGACTGCAACATGTCCAAGGACCACTGCGAGCGACTGCCTTCCTACGCTGTGTATTTTGCTCCAGAAAATGGAGCCCCGTCAGCCTCAATCCAGCCGGGGAGACGAGCGCCTTGAGGAAGCAAGAGAGATGCGGGGGACTCTCTTCCATCGCAGCCACTGCCCAGCCACAAAGCTGCCCGACACCGTTCTTGCCCCCTGGGTTGTGATGAACAACAAAGGCCAGCTGTGCCACTCCAAGGCTTGGCTCATGAGTGATTGTGGCTGCAGAAACCAGCGGGTTCACCTGCCAAACACATTCTTGGTGCTTGGGCGGAGAGCCAGTTTCGTGTAGTGGTTAAGTGTGCGGACTCTGATCTGGGAGAACCGGGTTTGATTCCCCACTCCTCCACTTGCACCTGGCTGGAGATGACCTTGGATCAATCACAAGCTCTGGCACAGCTGTCCTTGAAAACGAGCAGTTTGTGTCAGAGTTCTCTCAGCCCCACCCACCTCACAGGGTGTCTGTGGTGGGGAGGGGAAGGGAGAGGAGATTGTAAGCCACTCTGAGACTCCAAGTGAAGGGCAGGGTATAAATCCAATCTCTTCTTCTTCTTCTTCACCACAATTTTCTCAGCATGCCTAAAAGTAAGTTATACCTACATATGCAAGAACGTTTGCTAACAGGATTTCCCCACATTGCCCCTCAGTTCACCAGCGAGGTGGAAGTCTATGTTATGTAGTGGGTTGCCGCATGGAGAAACGACGGACGACGACGTAGTGCATAGCACGCTTTATTAGGCACACAACAAGACATGTGGACAAACGGCCGGCAGGCCAACTATATACATCCCTGGGGACACACCCCTGGTCACCATTGGTGGGTTTGAATCTCCCGCCACGGATCCCATTGGCTCCCCAGTGGAGGGACTAGGATGCTAGTCCCTATTGTTATTCTAGAGTCAAGCTCTGGCAGTTCTGGCTGACCGCTGGCCCCCCGGTGGCGGTCTGCATACACAACAGTCTATGATGTTGACTCACGTACCAGGCCTGCCATGTTTAAAAATCTCCTCAAGGGAAGGCCTGGTGACCCCAAAGAAAAGGCCAATCGCAATCAAAATCCCATTTTATTTTTTGTTGTTGGCACTGCCTCTTAAGATCCAATTTTGCTCAGGGTCACATAAGAAATTATACAGTCTGTAATTTAACTGTTTCTGTGGGAGCTTTTTTTTTTTTTTTTTTTTTAAAGAAATTACGGAGGAATTTATTTCCAGACCACTCTTGGTTTGGGTTGTACTTTGAGGAGAACAAGCTTTTGGGGGTTCTCTCTGCCCACTTCTAGGGCTCCCCTGAAGGGTGTGAGTGTTGAAGAGAGAGACAGGTTGAAAGAAAATGGATGGGACAACAACTTTGAAAGAAGACTCCATCAGTGGCTATTAGCCACAAGATATAGACAGGAACTCTCGGTCTGGGGCAAGGGATGCTCTGTCTTCTTGGTGCTTGGGGGGGGGGCCACAACAGAAGGAGGGCTCCTGGTGTCCCGGCCCCACTGCTGGACCTCCTGAGGGCACCTGGTATTTCTGGCCACTGTGTGACACAGAGTGTTGGACTGGATGGGCCATTGGCCTGATCCAACGTTGCCTTCTCTTATGTTCTTATGTTCTAAGACTCAGATTTCTACAGTCTGTAAGGATGAGAAACACTCTTTTGGAAGCATTTGTTTCGGCAGAGCTGGAGCCTGGTGAGCTGATCAGTTTCCATAGATGAATCAGAATCATAGAATCACAGGGAACTGGAAGGGGCCATGAAGGCCATCTAAGTCCAGCCCCCCACTCAATGCAGGACCAGCCTGGAGCCTCCCTGATGAGTGTCTGTCCAGCTGCTGCTCAAAGTCGGCCAGGGAGGGGGAGCTCACCACCTCCCCAGGCAACTCATACCTTGCCTTTATCTTGGCTTTTTTACTTGCTTCCCCAAGTCAACGCTTGGGAGAAAAGCTGTGCCCAGTGGCTGAACCAATGGTGGGTGAGGAGCATCGGTCCAGAACATAATGGAGACCAGAAGGTGCTCTTTGCTTGGCCAGAAGGATGGTTGGCTCTATTGGAGTCTTCCAACAGAGACATGAAGGGTGCCTTCCCTACTCTGGAGGAGGGTAACAAAAGGGAAATAGCCAACCTTCATTCCAAAATGAGTAGGAAATAGGTCAGAAAGGACCCTGAGAGGTTCTTCTCAGGGGAAGGCCTCAGCCTCTCTTCCCTGTTGTTGTCCCTCCAGAGGAACTGGCTGGCGCCTGTGTGAGACGGAAGGCTGGACTGGAGGGACCTTCACTGGTCTGACACAGCAGGGCTCTTCTGAGGTTCTTATCAGGGGAAGGCCTCTGCCCCTCTGCCCTGTGGTTGTCCTTCCAGAGGAACTGGTTGGCCACCGTGTAGGACGGGAGGCTGGACAAGATGGACCTTCACTGGTCTGACCCAGCAGGGCTCTTCTGAGGTTCTTATCAGGGGAAGGCCTCGGCCCCTGTGCCCTGTTGTTGGCCCTGCAGAGGAACCAGTTGGCCTCGGTGTGAGACGAGATGCTGGACTGGATGGACCCTCACCGGTTGGCCAGTGTGTGAGACAGGAGGCTGGACTGGATGGACCCTCACTGGTCTGATCCAGCAAGGCTCTTCTGATGTTCTTCTCAGGGGATAGCCTTGTCCTCTTTGCCCTGTTGCTGGCCCCCCAGAGGAACCGGTTGGCCACTGTGTGAGACAAGATGCTGGACTGTAGGGACCCTCACTGGGCTGATCCAGCAGGGCTCTTCTGAGGTTCTTCTCAGGGGATGGCCTTGTCCTCTGTGCCCTGTTATTAGCCCTCCAGAGGAACTGGTCGGCCACTGAGTAAGGCAGGATGGTGGACTAGATGGACCATTGGTCTGATGCAATAGATCTCTTCTGATGTTCTTATCAGGGGAAGGCCTCGGCCCCTGTGCCCTGTTGTTGGCCCTCCAGAGGAACTGGTTGGCCCCTGTGTGAGACAGGATGCTGGACTAGATGGACCCTCACTGGTCTGATCCAGCAAGGCTCTTCTGATGTTCTTCTCAGGGGAAGGCCTCGGCCTCCATGCCCTGTTGTTGACCCTCCAGAGGAACTAGTTGGTCAATTTGTGAGACAGGAGGTTGGACTAGATGGACCCTTCCTAATCTGATCCAGCAGGGCTCTTCTGACATTCTTCTCAGAGGAAGGCCTCAGCCTTTCTGCCCTGTTGCTGGCCCTCCAGAGGAACTGGTTGGCCCCTGTGTGAGACAGGATGCTGGACTAGATGGACCCTCACTGGTCTGATCCAGCAGGGCTGTTCTCATGTCCTTAAGGCAGGGTACCCAAAGCAGTAGTCAGGTAGGGTCATATGAGAGTAGGCAGTCCTTCAGACATGTTGGTCCTAAAGCATCTAACCAGTTTTAGATCCACTGTGTTTTGTTGTTGTTGTTGTTGTTCAGTCGCACAGCCCAGTCCGACTCCTCGCAACCCCATGGACCACATCACACCAAGCCCTCCTTTTTCCCGTTGTCCTCTGGCGTTCGCTCAATTTCATGTTCATTGCATTGGTAACACTGTCTAACCATCTCATCCTTTGTTGTCCCTTTCTTCTTTTACCTTCAATCTTTCCCACTGTGTTTTATCTGCTCCTTATTTGTAGATCTTATATACTGGAGGGATCTAGGGGTGAACAGAGGCATGGGGTCCTAGCCCTTTAGAACTTCAAAGTTTGACACCAACCCCTGAGCTTATGCCTGAAAAGGAGCAGAGAGCCAGTGAAGCTCTTGGGTCACAAGCTTGATCTGCTTCCTACTGTTTGTGTGTCTGATAATAAAGGGGCAGCAAATGGCAGAAAGTGAAGAGGACCTAAAGAGCCTCTTGCTTAAGATGAAAGAGGAGAGGAGAGTGCAAAGGTTCGCTTGAAACTCAACATAAAAAAACCCCTAAGATCGTGGCATCCAGCCCCATCACTCTTTGGCAAACAGAAGGGGAAGTCGTGGAAGCAATGACATACTTCACGTTCCTGGGATCCAAGATCACTGCAGATGGTGACTGCAGCCATGAAATTAAAAAACGCCTGCTCCTTGGGAGGAAAGCGATGGCAAACCTTGACAGCATAATAAAAAGTAGAGACGTCACCCTGCCAACAAAAGTCCAAAAGGTCAAAACAATGGTATTCCCAGTAGCACTGTATGGTTGCAAGAGTTGGACTATAAGGAAGGCCGAGCGTTGAAGAATAGATTCTTTTGAATGATATGTAGGGCTATCTTTCAGTATACTCCTGCAGAGTGCAAGGGGTTGGACTAGATGACCTGCAAGGTCCCTTACAACTCTAACATTCTATGATTCTATGGTGCTGGAGAAGACTCTTGAGAGTCCCCTGGACTGCAAGGAGATCAAATCAGTCACTCCTAAAGGAAATCAACCCTGACTGTTCCCTGGAAAGCCAGATCCTGAAGCTGAATACTTTGGCCACCCAATGAGAAGGGAGCACTCACTGGAGAAGACCCTGATGCTGGGAAAGACTGAAGGTCAAAGAAGAAGGGGACGGCAAAGGATGAGATGGTTGGACAGTGCTATCGAGGCAACGAGCATGAAATTAAGCAAACTCAGGAGCACGATGGAAGACAGGAGGTCCTGGCGCGATGTGGTCCGTGGGGTCGCGAAGAGTCGGACCCGACTGTGCGACTGAACAACCACAACAAAAAGGGACTGGACCTGGATAGCCCAGGCCAGCCCAATCCCATCAGATCTCGGAAGCTGAGCAGGGCCGACACTTACAAGTACATGGATGGGAGACCTCCAAGGAATACCAGGGCTCGGGGCAGAGAGGCAGGCTATCGAGCCACCTCTGTGAACGTCCTCCGTGTCCCAGTCGGAGCCATCAGAGGTCACCATGACTTCCAGAGGATACTGGTTGGCCACTAGGAAAGAGCAAGAGCCCAGGAGCACCTTAAAGACTTACAAAATATGTGGCAGGGGAGGAGCTTTCGTGAGTCACTCGGTGAGACAGGATGTGCTGGACTAGAGGAGCCCTCACTGGTCTGATCCAGCAGGGCTCTTCTGGTGTTCTCTCAGGGCTCTTTTTGTAGAAAAAGCCCAGCAGGAACTCATTAGCATAATAGGCCACACCCAACAGCAGGAACTCGTTAGCATATTGGGCCACACCCCTGAAAGCACAGCTCATTAGCATACTAGGCCGCACCCCCATGTTACCAGAAGTCTGGTTATCCAGCCACACCTACCTTTTGCTTCTTATTCTGTTTACCTTGTTTGTTGTCAAAACCCAGGGCCTTTTTTTTGTAGCAGGAACTCCTTTGCATGTTAGGCCACACACCCCTAATGTAGCCAATCCTAATGAGTTCCTGCTGTTGGGTGTGGCCTATTATGCTAATGAGTTCCTGCTGGGCGTGGCCAACTTGGGAGCCAGCCGGAACTCCGTTCCTGTGCGTTCCTGCCCAAAAATAGCCCTGGTTCTTCTTATGTTCTTGTGTTCATGCTAGTTGTACCCTACCACTTATCTTATATTCTAATAGTGAAGTCTTTACATACTTAAATCCGGTGACTGGAGCAGTTAACAGGCAAGACAAGTAACGCAGGTCCCCACTTGTATATACTATTTCTTCAGGCTGCCAGTCAAACTAGCTTGGAAGCATGATAGACAACTTGCCCACAAAAGCCAGGCTTAAGAGGAAGGTCTCTGGGCACTCCCAGACAATGTCCCAGACAATGTCCACGCTTGGCCTGGGGGGATCTAAAAGGAAAGGGGGATTTGTAGTGATGGGAGCTCCATGGTGGGAAAAATACATATTAAGAGGTTTATCTGGGGTGAGAGGGGTTCATAAGGGGAGCAGCTGAGGCCATACAGATCAGGAGATGAAGAAGAAGAATATATATAAAATGTCTTACAGATGCCATTGGACGCCAGAGAAAATAGCGAAATGTTTTGCGAACGCCAACATAAACTGCTGGAAGTGTAAAAGTAATGTGGGTACTTATATACATATGTGGTGGAGGTGTGATAAAGTGCAAAAGTACTGGAAGAAAATTTATAGAATGGTTAACGAGATTATAGGAATACAAATACCATTTAAGCCAGAGATTGCTTTACTAAATATAACTCCAGACGGATTTAGTAATGATGATAAATATGTGATGGTGTACTGCTTTACGACTGCGAGAATACTATTAGCAAAAAGGTGGAAAGAAGAGAATATGCCTTCAATAAAAGAGATAACAGACAAAATATTATCAGTAGCAGAAATGGATAGATTAAGTATAAGGTTACAAGGTAAAAGTAAAGAAGCATTTGAGAAAAGATGGAAAATGTTTTATATATGGCTGGGGAATGTAAATAGATAAGACTCACAAAAATAAAATGTAAGTCGATGTACTGATGTAAAATGCAAAAATCAAAATAAACTAGGGGGAAAAAAGGAGATGATGAAGAAGAAGGGACTGGATTTATACCCCGCCCTTCACTCAGAGTCTCAGAGCAGCTCACAAACTCCTTCCCCTCCCCACAACTGATACCCTGTGACTTGCAATGTTCCCTGTAAGCTGTGGAGTCTTGTGAACAAAAATGCTGCTTTGTGAACTACTGGCATTAAAATTGTGAGTGAGTGATTTGGCTGCTGCATAAACTAGTTTGCTCTGGAGCTGTCCTTCCTGAGCTAAAACAAAAATCCGTGAGCCAGAGGCTAAAAAACTGTGAGCTAGCTCACACTAACTCAGCTTAGAGGGAACACTGCCTGTGAGGTAGGCGGGGCTGAGAGAGCTCTTTCCAGAACTGCTCTTTCAGAACTATGGCTTGCCCAAGGTCATCCAGCAGGTGCAAGTGGAGAAGTCAGGAATCAAACCCGGTTCTCTCAGATTAGAGTCCACACTGCTAAGCACGACACCAAACTGGCTGCTGAGACCTGTCCCCCAGCCATTGAAGAGGCAGCAGTTGTGGTGTATTGTGCTCTTGCATCCACCAGGATAGATATATCCCATCCTGAAACCCCCTTTAGCAAACTTGAAGGTGCCTTTCCCCCTCCTTGGAAAGGCCTGCCGTGCTCTTCGGCTTTCTGTTTATTGTTGCTCGCCAATTTACAAAAATGTCAAGCTCGCTTCTTGATGCGTTTTTGGGACTCCTCCGTTTTTGCATGTTCTGCCCATCTTTGCCCGGGGGGGGGGGGACTTGAGCCCCCCCCCCCCCCCATGTGATGATGAGAGACATTCCACATCCTTCCCAAGGCAGCAGTTGCCCACACGTTGTCAAAATGTCATACTCTTGAGGTGGCTTAATTAAAAGGCGACTGGGCAGACCTTGTCCAGGTTTAGAAAGCTCGGAGACTTTGCTGCACAACATCAGACGTGGACACCCGGCATGGATTTCTGAAGCATACAAGCGGACCCAGCTGCCGCTTGCGAACTGCCAAACTGGCAGAGCGGGGATGTGAGAGAAGATGGCCAGAATGGCTTTTGTCTCCTCCCCGATCCAGGGCGCTGCTCCCCAAGAGCACAGCGGTTTCAGAGCGGAGAGCTCGGAGGCTTATTCTGGACTCTGCAGGGGCGGCGAAGGGTGAGGGGCTTGTGGTGGTAGTAGAGGGGCTTGACACATCCAGCCAGAGGGGTTTGCAGTGGGGAAAGGGGGGGAGGGAGGAACCGCCCTGCTTGAACCACAACAGCAGCAAGCCTCACCGCCTGCTCGTACCAAGACCACAATCTGGCTTATGGTTAGAAGAGAAGAAGAGGAGATTGGATTTATACCCCACCCTTCACTCGGAGTCTCAGAGGGGTTTACAATCTCCTTCCCCTTCCCCTCCCCACAACAGACACCCTGTGAGGTAGGCGGGGCTGAGGGAGTTCTTTCAAGAACTGCCCTTGAGAGAACAGCTCTGACAGAACTATGGCTTGTCCAAGGTCATCCAGCAGCTGCGAGTGGAGGAGGAGTGGGGAATCAAGGAGAAGAAGAAGGAAGGGGATTGGATTTATACCCCGCCCTTCACTACCCAGAGCGACTTGCAATCTCCTTTCCCTTCTCCTCCCCACAACAGACACCCTGGGAGGTAGGTGGGGCTGAGAGAGCTCTGACAGATACTGCTCTTTTTCAAGAACAGCTCTGACAGAACTATGGCTTGCCCCAAGGTCATCCAGCGGCTGCAAGTGGAGGAGGAGTGGGGAATCAAACCCGGTTCTCCCAGATTAGAGTCCGCGCACCTAATCACTGCATCAAACTGGTTAAGATGCTGTGCCTGTAACACCCTTCCAGAGGACAACCTCGGATGCTTTGCCATCACCAAACAGGCTGCAATTTCAGACTCCCTTGGTCCAGAAGACCCATTTTGCTTCTAATGACAATTTGGCAGATGTATCTTCTACAGCCCTTAGATCAGGGAAGAGTCATAGAATCATAGAATCATGGAAGGGACCTCCAGGGTCATCGAGTCCAACCCCCTGCACAATGCAGGAAATCCACAAACACCTGCCCCTCCACACCCCCAGTGACCCCTGCTCCACACCCAGAAGATGACAAAACACCTCCAGGATCACTGGGGGCCAAACTGGTCTGGAGAAAAATTCCTTTCTGACCCCAAAGTGGCAATCGCCATTTCCCTGGGCGTGAAAGAAAGGGCCATGAGACCTAAGCAGGCTTAGAGTGCAGCTTTGTCAGTATTTGATGGCAAAAGGTCCCCTCCCAACCAGTGTTCCCTCTA
Source organism: Gekko japonicus (assembly GCF_001447785.1). NCBI lineage: Eukaryota > Metazoa > Chordata > Lepidosauria > Squamata > Gekkonidae > Gekko > Gekko japonicus. The sequence continues at coordinate 65,130 of NW_015172091.1, forward strand.
AGCTGAGTTAGTGTGAGTTAGCTCACAGTTTTTTAGCATCCGGCTCACAGATTTTTGTCTTTAGCTCAGGAAGGATGGGGCTCCAGTGCAAACTAAGCTATGCAGCAGCCAAATCGCTCACTCACAACTCTAATGCCAGGAGCTCACAAAGTAGAAGTTTTGCTCACAAGACACCACAGCTTAGAGGGAGCACTGCGAATTTTCTGTCGGCGACACGACGTCTCCCGGCTCAGTGGGCTCCTTGCCGCTTGCTTCCTGCACTGTGACTTCAGGACCGGGTTGTCACATGTGGCTTGGGGAACTCCTAGTGGTCTGGGAGTGGTGCCGGTGGGGGACACAACTGGGGGCTCTGCTAGGATACGAGGCCCCCGAGGCCCCCTCCCCAAGTTGCCCTTTCCTCCAGGGGATCTCCTCTCCGAGCTGGTGATCAGTTGTCATTCCGGAAGACCTCCAAGCTCCGCCTTGATGTTGGTGACCCAAATCCTGGACCGGAACCTGTTTGGTTTTTCTTTCACTGGAAGTGTCTTTGTAGGTGTCTCTTCACTGCCCTGCTGGGTGTCTGATCGGCTGCAGAGGGGGACCTGCTGCTCTTTCAGCTGATTTTCAGTCCAACAGAGGATGGTTGTAACGAAACGGCAGTTACCCGTCTATGTAAGATGGCCGCCCTCTGGGGTGGCTTGTTTAAAAGCAGGGCTTTTGGGGGGCAGGAACGCACAGGAACGGAGTTCCGGCTGGCTCCCAAGTTGGCCACGCCCAGCAGGAACTTGTTAGCATAATAGGCCACACCCAAGAGCAGAAACTCATTAGGACTGGCTACATTAGGGGTGTGTGTCTGTAGTGTATCAAGCCTGACAAGTCCGGACTTGCCCAGGGAGAAGCGCAGAGCTTCATGCCTAAAGACAATGAAGTAAGAGGATCCTAGCCCCGCCAATCGGGAGGCTAGGTTCCCGGCCGAGAGCCAATGGGACTCTCGGTCACTGTAAATAACCTATTGGGAAGTGGGGGGGGGGGGTGTGTGTTTTGGGTGGTGGTTTCTCGGGGAATATAAGCCGGCCTGCGAGCCGGCCAAGGTGTCTTGTTCCTGACTGAATAAAGTACACTTTGCTGAAATCACTCTCCGTCTGCGTACTTTTCAGTGGCCTAACATGCAAAGGAGTTCCTGCTCCAAAAAAAGGCCCTGGGTTTTGACAACAGACAAGGTAAACAGAATAAGAAGCAAAAGGTGGGTGTGGCTGGATGACCACACTTCTGGTAACGTGGGGGTGCGGCCTAGTATGCTAATGAGCTGTGCTGGCAGGGGTGTGGCCCAATATGCTAATGAGTTCCTGTTGTTGGGTGTGGCCTGTTATGCTAATGAGTTCCTGCTGGGCTTTTTCTACAAAAAGGTTTAATTGAGCTGTAGTTCCGGAAAGGGGCCAGCAGGAGTACCTCTCACTGGGTTGAATGAGGCTTCCTCCTTTGCTGGACTACAGTTCCCAGCTGCCCAAGGACAAAAAGTGTGGGGAAAGGGGGACCATCCCAAGGGGCGGGGCAGTATTAATAAATGCTCCAGCCCATCCAGTGGGGGAGGCAGTCTTCATCTCACAGGAGGTGCGGAGAGGCTCCTGCTGCCCGTGCTGATGAGGCTGTCCAGGACACAAGCCAGAGACGTGGCGGCGGGGTGGGGGGACTCTGGGAGGCAGCAGAAATCCAGCCATTCAACAGTCGGCTGGTTTGGGGACTGACTGGGAGTCTCCCAGCTCTCTTGGGCCAGAGAGAGAGAGAGAGGCTGAAGCAGAGCCAGAAGCCGGTCCAAGGAGAGGGCCTTTCCTGAGCCCACAACCTCCAGAGGTAGAGAGTCTTGTGTGGGGAAAGAGGATTGCGTTTAACCCCTGCTGAGTTATGCCCGGTGGGTTCATAGCGTGTGCAGCTGACTCCGACAGTGCTGGCTTCTTCATTTAGCGTCTGCGTGCTCCGTAAGTGTGTGAAAAGTTAAATACATTCTTTTATTTGGACTAATAGTCCGTGTTGTGCACTGACCACATGGTCCTCCCTGCTCAGCACATTCCTCGTGGCAAAGGAAGGCCAGGGAAGCCAAACGGGCCCAAATCGGAGGGGTTGCCAACTCTCCAGGGGGCGGCCAAAGATTAAGGTATCCACTTCCCAAGGCTGGGGGATCAGCCAGAGGGGTCTCACTGCCCCTCTAGGAAGGTGGTGTCCATTCAGTGAGTGGTGGCAGCGACTGAGGAAAGGAAATCGTCCCACCAGACAGGGTGGGCAGGTGAAAACAGGGGCTTGGGGGCCACCAAACGGCCGCTCAGTCTCCCAGGGCTGAGGGCGGGCCCCCGTTTCGCCACAATGGCTACCACCATCTTGAATTCCATGAGCACTAGTGATCGCTTAAAAGAATCCGACTGGGTGTGCACCCTGTTTCTAAATTATGGAACCTTTTCTCGCTCTGCCTCCAGCCACCCTTGTGACTCCTCTCCGCCCACGGGTGTTACGAGCGGACTGTGACCAGGTCACCTCTTTGCCCTTCTGTGTCTTAAGGACAATGGAGAGCGGGCGAGTATCTTCCTGTGCCGCCATTTAAATCAAGGCCTGGGGAGCGGAGCCTTATTACACATGCCTAATCACATGTTCTTCTCATTACAATCACCATGAAGGGGGAGTAAAGTGTCTGAACTAACAATAACGACTCTGGGACCGGAACCAAATTATTCCCTGAGCATCCACTGCATGTTGGAGGCAGCCGCCAAAAAATGCAAAACAAGCCACCTACGTGAGCAGGGAAGACATTCGGGTTTTATGATTTCCAGTCTCCGGGGAAGAGTAAAAGTTGATGGCTCTGACCAGCGCTTGTCTTCCCGTCTTCCCCTAAAATCTGAACCGATTAGAGTGCATTATGAAGGCCGCAGTGAGCCTCTTCCCTTGGGGGGCTCCACTCGCCCCGCCAACACCAACACTCCCCGCCCCCACTTCTTGCTTAGCAGCCAGGGATCATTTCCCAAACTCTGCCTACTATTCTCCAGCATCCGTAGTCAGCTTAAAAGTGGGTGAGCATCAGACAGTCAGGTGAGGAACGGAGGCAGCTGCTCCGCGTGCAGAGCAAAGATGTACCTGCCAATAGCCCAGCTAAGCGACATAAATCAGGCGTGACAGGCAAGTCCCCAGGCGCGCCTCTCACGCATGGAAACTCGTGTCATCACTTCCTTTCAGACGGATGCCAGGGGGGTTTGGCTCTGCCCTTGTGGAAGCGACTGTCTACCAAGAAGACTAATTTTGTACATGAAAGTCAAACTGGATCACCCAAGAAGATTCAAGAGATGACACACATTGGAGGTTCAAGCAAGCTTCCCCACTGGTGCTCCGTGTGCAGGAAAGCTGGGAGTGTGAGCGGCAAACGCCCACTGAGCTCTGCTCCCAGGAGTGTACATCTGAACCAGTTCTGGAGAGCATGCTGCCTACCGGCGGCGGAACAGTCAAATCCCATCAACCGATTACACAAGAACATAAGAGAAGCCAATGCTGGATCAGGCCAGTGGCCCATCCAGTCCAACACTCTGTCACACAGTGGCCAAAAATACCAGGTGCCCTCAGGAGGTCCAGCAGTGGGGGCTAGGACACGAGAAGCCCTCCCACAGTTCCCCCCCAAGCACCAAGAAGACAGAGCATCCCTTGCCCCAGCCTGAGAGCCCCTATCTATACCTTGTGGCTAATAGCCACTGATGGACCTCTGCTCCATATGCTTATCTAATTCCCTCTTGAAGCTGTCCGTGCTTGTAGCCGCCACCACCTCCTTTGGCCGTGAATTCCATGTGTTACTCGCTCTTTGGGTGAAGAAGTAATGGCAATGCGGGTAACCCAAGGTAGGGAGAGACTATGGGTGATTTCCCACAAGCGCTGCTCCACGCTCACTCCTCCCTTTTGCCCCGATGGTACGTGTCAATTTCACACAAGCTGCTGCGCGGCCGCATTTTGCCCTGCAGCTTTGTGCGATTTCCCCCGCGTCTACTCAGTCCTTAAAAACCAGGATTGAGTAGACGCGGGGAAAATCGCACGAAGCTGTGGGGCAAAATGTGGTCGTGCAGCAGCTTGTGTGAAATTGACATGTACCATCGGGCCAAAGAGAAGAGTGAGTGTGGAGCAGCGCTTGTGGGAAATCACCCTATATGTGGGGCTAGGGTGACCCTCACACAAAAATGACAGCAAAGTCCAGTGGCACTTTTAAGACCAACAAAGCTTTCATGGGCACACACACTTCTTCAGATACATTGAAATGGGAGTTACCAGTCCATAGATATAGGCAGAGGGTGAGCAGCAAATTAGCATACAACATGTGCTCCTGCAGAGTGCAGGGGGTTGGACTAGATGACCTGCAAGGTTCCTTCTAACTCTCACATTCTATGATAATTAAGATGTTTAACAGATTCAAGGACCAAACAGGAATAACAAGCTTAGTTTATATGGTCACCATTTGTTTGGTTTTGATTTTGGGGGGAAACATAGTGAAGAAAAATAAATGTATCAAAATTGGAGATTGATGGGCAGATGTACCCTTCTTAATTGTGGGATGCTGAGAGTAATTAACTGAGACCAAAAAAAGGGGGGGGATCTGTGCAGTGGCCATGTTTGTGGATGATAACAAAATATTCAGGATGGTGAAAACCAAGGTGGATTGTGAAAAATTCCAGGAGGATCTCACTAAACTAGGTGAATGGAGGACAACAGGGCAAATGAAGCTCAGAGTAGGCGGCTGTCAGGCGATGCCCACCGGAACAAAACGTCTCAACTGTAAATCTGTGCCGACGAGATCGAAGCTAGCTGATGCTGAGCTTGAAAGAGATCTTGGGGTTGTCGCAAAAACCTCGATGAAAACATCAACGCCATGTGTGTCTGCAGTGAAAAGAAAGAAACATCTGAAAGAAACATCTGAATTCAACATCTGATATTGAGGACACGAAATGCCTACCGGGGTTGTTTGGATGTGGTCATCTCTCTGAGGTTTGAGAGCTGAGGATTTTGAGCACTTTATTGTACCGAGACGGTTTTAAATTGTATAATATGTTTTAAATGCTACTAAATTGTACTTGATGTTTTTATTACTGCAAGATTTCTTGCTATGTAAGCCGCCCTGAGCCCTACGGGGGAGAGCGGGATATAAATTTAATAAATAAATAAATAAATAAAAGGGCAAACTCCGTGCTCAGAATTATTATTAAAATGGCCAGTATCATAATTCTCTCGTCTATAATTGAAGTGAGGCCTCATTTGGAATTATTTGTGGAGTTCTGGTCACTGTGACTCAGAAAGGATTTTGCAGAGGCAGAAAAGGCACAGAGGAGAAGACTCCGCCCTCTTCTCTCCCCATTCAGAGCAGAACAGCTGGATTTGAAAGGATGGCTGAAGTGCTGAATGGAGGAAAAAATAACTTCCGGAGCACAACAGTCAACAACCCGGGGACAAAGAGAGGAGTTGGGGGTCGGAGGGAGAAGGTGGTATCCCGGCGAGACAGGAAGTCCAATAGGGATTGTTGCCCGTGGTTATAGAAAGACAGGGTTTAGGATGCTGTTCCTCAAGAAAGACAGTGAATTATTAAGGCTCTCTAGTTATTGTCAGACTCGGACATCTGGCAGCAGGAGGCTGGCTGATAGCTGATGTATTCTGCTTGTGTTCTGTATTCATTCTGTATACCGTATCGTTGCCCTCGCCTGCCACTGCATTCCTGGGGGAGGGGGAGAGTGAATGCGTGTAGTGAACTGGGGTGCCTTGCTCGGCAACTTTCCTAAGAGGCCCCAAGACATCTTTCTCACAAGAAATATCCTTGGAGTAAGACTGTGCCTGGCTAGATAGTGGCTGTATATCTTTCAAAACCACTGTAGCACTGCTGACGTTGAGTGCATGGCATTTGGGGTTGTATCTACACCTTGTGTTTCCCATCTTGCAAATCAGTCCTAACAAAGAGTTTGAACCCACAGCATCTCATATCTCTAAATAAAGCATTCACTGCAAAAGTGTGTGTGGAGAGTGATTTGACTGGGAACCTGACAGCTATTGTCTTTTGGACTGAAATGCTGAAAGAACAAATATTGCAACCACTAAGCATAATGCACCTCCCAGCTCTGGAAACTGTGTCAGTTATCAGAATAGAGTGGGAAGGCATTTTGTTGTTGTTGTTCAGTCGCACAGTCGAGTCTGACTCTTCACAACCCCATGGACCAGATCACGCCAGGCCCTCCGGTCTTCCGCTGTCCTCTGAAGTTGGTTCAATTTCATGTTCGTTGCCTCGATAACACTGTCCAACCATCTCATCCTTTGCCGTTCCCTTCTTCTTTGACCTTCCCAGCATCAGGGACTTCTTCTCCAGTGAGTGCTCCCTTCTCATTTGCTGGCCAAAGTATTGGAGCTTCAGGGTCGTTATCTGGCCTTCCAGGGAACAGTCAGGGTTGATTTCTTTGAGGATTGACTGATTTGATCTCCTTGCAGTCTCAAGAGTCTTCTCCAGCACCATAGTTCAAAAGAATCTATTCTTTGGCGCTCGGCCTTCCTTATAGTCCAATTTTCGCAGCCATACATGACTACTGGGAATACCATTGCTTTGACCATGCGGAAGGCATTACAGGTCGCTTTATCAACTAAATAAACATGTGGTTTGTTATATGTGACTCCCATGTCACTCTCTTCCCATATCAACCACGCCACACTAGTGTTCCCTCTAAGCTGAGTTAGAGTGAGCTAGCTCACAGTTTTTTAGCCTCCAGCTCACACATTTTTGTTTCAGCTCAGGAAGGATGGCTCCAGAGCAAACTAATTTATGCAGTAGCCAAACCGCTCGCTCATAACTTTAATGCCAGTAGCTCACAAAGTAGAATTTTTGCTCACAAGACTTCACAGCTTAGAGAGAACATTGCTCCACACTCTGTAGGGTCTAGAGAAAAGGGGTCTTGAATTGTAGACTGTAGCAGATGTGTTCTCTGGTACAGGATTAAGGAATCCCATTTGTAGAAAAGAAGATACACTAAATCAGAGAAATCCACCGTGCCCCATACATAGAAGGTTGACTGTAGGACTGGGGTGGAAGAATAAACGGAGGACGTGGCTGGTGTGGTAGCTCACAACTCTCCAGCCGGAGGGACTTGTTATTGGTGAAGCTGTATAAAATAACAAGACGAAGGCTTGGATCAGAGGGTTTGACAGGGGGAAACCAAGATGATTAAAGGGCCGGAGCACCTCCCCTGTGAGGAAACGCTGCAGAGTCTGGGACTTTTCAGTTCAGGAAAATAAAAAGATGGTTAATGAAGAAGAAATTGGATTTGTACCCCGCCCTTCACTCAGAGTCCCAGAGCAGTTTACAAATGCCTTCCCCTTCCCCTCCCCACAACAGACACCCTGTGAGGTAGGCAGAGCTGAGAGAGCTCTTTTCAGAGCTGACCTTTCAAGGACAGCTCTTGTCAGAACTATGGCTTGCCCAAGGTCATCCAGCCAGGTGCAAGTGGAGGAGTGGGGAATCAAACCTGATTCTCCCAAATTAGAGTCTGCACACTTAACCATTGGCTCTCATGGGAGGGGCATAGGGTGGAGACACTGGCTAGAGGGATCTGTCTCTCCCTCCCCCATAGAATTAGAATTTGGGGTGCACCCAAAGAAGCTGACAGGCAGTAGTTTCAGGACAGACAAATACTTCTTTACCCAACCAGTGATTCAACGGTGGGATTCACTGCTTGTGGATGTAGTGTTGGGCATGAGCATAAACTGAGGCTTTGGTGTAGTGGTTAAGTGCGTGGAGTTTCAGAGTTAAGTGCGCGGACTCTAATCTGGGAGAACTGGGTTTGATTCCCCACTCCTTCACTTGCACCTGCTGGATGACCTTGAGCAAGCTGTAGCTCTGATAAGAGCTGTCCTTGAAAAAGAGCAGTTTCTGTCAGAGCTTTCTCAGCCCCACCTACCTCACAGGGAGGGGAAGGGAAAGGAGTTTCTAAGCCGCTCTGAAACTCCTTTGGGTAGTGAAGGGCGGGGTATAGATCCAATCTCTTCTCTTCTTCTTCAAAAGGGGTGTGGCAGATTCATGGAGGAGAGGTCCATCAGTGGCTACTAGCCATGGTGATAAACATTCTCATTCAGATGCAGCAAAGCTCTGAATACCAGCATTAGGAGGGGAAGGTGTCCGTGGAAAGCCCTCAGCCCTCTCGGTTGGCTGTCCAGGACAGCTGGCTGGCTACTGTGTGAAAGAGGAAAGAGGACCAGACGGACGGCTGTTTTGATCCAGCAGGGCCACCGCACATGTTCTTCTGTTCCAACATCTTACCGAAATTCAATCTGTCTTGGTGCTCTTGATCTCCTATAGACAGGGTCAGTCTTAGCCAACGGGCAACAGGGGCAGATGCCCGGGGCCCCCACCGGGGAGCATCACCAATGACCCTGTCTCCCCAAGGAGGAAGGAAAGTAGAAGAAGAAAAGTGGATTTCTGCCACTGGCTGCACTTTGATCTCAGGATCAAGCAGTTGGCTTCAGGCAGCAACAATGACTCCCACCCACTTCTCACAAGGTAAGGGCTCTTGCTCGGCCCCGGTCTCTGTGTGTGTGGAGGGTAGCAGTGATTCTGGGGCCTCATCCTGAACTTTTGTCCATGTGAAAAAATGCATTTTCCCTGGGAGGTTTGAAATGACCCAAACATCCACTTTGCATTTTAAAAGCCCCCCCCCCCCCGAGCAGAGACCAGTCAGCCCACCTTCATACAAATGCTAATAGATCTAGCAGGTGTGAGAATGAGTGGGTCAGGCTCTCCCCCTTCTCCAAGCAGGGAACAGAGACCTGGGGGGATTAAGGCTAGACAGTCTTCAGGAAGAAGAATTCTAGAGTCATCCAGGAAAACCCTTTTTGACCTAGCATGACCTGGGCAGTGGGTGGAGAAACAGATATGATAAAAACTCCTTGAAACAGGAAGGAGGTCCTTTTCCGTGCGATGCTGAGTCCATGAGAGGACGCAGACCTCTCCTCTGGGAAGGCAGCCATTTTTGACCATGTGCTGGCCTAAAGAGCTGGAGAGAGCTTCAAGGTAATGGCAAACTCTGTAGAGATCTGGAACTCCTAAACTAAAGAGCCTGTCCTGTTTTCTAGGGTTAGGGTTAGGGTTAGGGCATGTATAGAGAGAGGGACAGAGGATTTACATTTTACCCATTTTTTAAAAAAATCCCTTGCTCAATCTGGTGCTGTGCTCAAAGTATGCTGGTAAACATTTTATTTTTAATAAATACCTTATAACTTTTGATGCTGGAAGTGGTTTTCTGTACCACATAGACCTCCACCATCTTGGACATGCTATTTTAAATAGAGCACCAGGGGGAAGGCATGTCAAGCTCTGGCCTCTCTTGCCAAATATTTCCTATTTCCTACACTCATGTTCTGTTTCATTATTCCATTGGTAGTGGATTCACATGTATTCTTATCCAGTTCCTGTGTTGCATGCAACCTTGCTCTTTCCCATTGCCGTTTATCATCTCTGCTGGGAACTGGGGGGGGGTAGTGGATGTGTTTGGTTAGTGTCATCTAGTAACAGTTCCCATGCAGGGGCCTCCTGAGTGTGTTGAGAACACCTTAGGAAGTATATGATTGAGAGGGGAGCAGTGGCACAGGGGATTTATCCTCTGGTTAAACATCTGAGCTGAACAGGACTGCTGTCAGTTCTAGCCCCATGCTGGTGTGAGCAACCAGCCTTATCCCCAGCTCGCCGTCCACCCAGCGGTTCGAAAGCTTCAGCGAGTAGATAAAATGGGTACCACTCCTTAGAAAGAGTGGGCACACTAAACCCCTGGTGGGGGTGGTGTTAGCTGACGAGCAGAAGGTCCGCACGTAAGATCAAAAGCCGAGAGAGATCTACGCAGCATCAAAAAAGTAGCCTGTAATGGGCCATTCCGGCCAGACAGTGGCAGTGCTGCACTGCGACTGAGAAAAATGCTGACGACATCAAGCAACACCGAGTGAGAATGCTGCCGGAACACATCTGAAGCTTACAGCTGACCAAACTCCCCGTCAACTGCAAAAATATGTGTGAATTAAAAAGATATATGTTGTCCTCCCTTACCCCTATCATTGTTAGTCCTGTGTGAATTGGTCGCTTGGCACTTGTGGAATTTCTTGCTTTCAGTATATTGACGGAACTGGCATCTGGGACCCGGTTCTGACACAGAAGCTATCTATGCTTGGAACCTCTCTACCTCTTAAGAAATAAATCTTGCTGATACAAGAGTGTTTGTGAGAGTGATTGCATCCAGGACTTGACAAGGCAGGCAGTTGGCAAGTGGCTATTCCTCCAAGGGCACACAAGGCAGTAAACTGTCCCAGTGGTGACCAGGCACTGGGCTGTGGGAGACACAGAAGAAAGGCCTCCGAACTTGGAAGGGAAGATGGGAGTCCTCACCCTACCAGCGGGTGATTCCTTACAAAAGGTCAGGTGGTGGTGGTGAGCTACTCGAGAGTGGAAGAAAAGACTCTCCGGGTATTGAGAAAGACCTAGGAGGGCAGGGAGGAATAGGGCCTGCAAGCAGGCATGTTCTGCCGCAGTCAAGAATCGCTAAGAGCACCCCTGCCTATGCAGACTAGACCTGCGATCTCCTTGCTCTCCATAGCTGAAGACTTAAGTGGGCTGTATTTTTGTGCCCCTTGAGCTTCAGCAGACTGTTGTGTTAGCAGCTGGACCTCTCCTCAAGCTCAGAGCATCCTGGCTTCATGGGAAAGTAAGAGGAATTCACTTCAATTAGATCAGGAGGTGCTCAGAACAGATGTTTTCCCCCACCCTAAAGGCATGCATAATTTAATCAAAATGAATTACTCAGGACTTATGCAAAACATCTCCAGAAGACCTCATCAGCAACTTAAGCAAGCAATTACTCTCAAACCCTCTTTTGCATATATAAGATTACTTATTTCTCTTTGCTATCACCCAAATGCAACTTAATCCCTTTATTTCAGTGTCACTTGTCCAGTCAAGCCTTCCTGGGTCATCAACAAGGCTATGATGTTCTCTAAAAGTTTCCCACTGAAAAGGACACACAACTTCCCACATCTTCAGGGCACCATTTTTCTATAGGAATCTGCCCTGAAAATCTGCTCTCTGTGTTGTGTGGTCCTGGTAACAACCACATACACTCCCATTTGTGGGCTTCTTTTTCTTTCTTTCATAGAATGAAACACTGGCCCTTTCTGTCTAGATCTGCTGCTTCCATGGACCACTCCAAGACTGGTATATATCACCCAATTCCTGTTTCTCTGCTCCTCTCTGCCTTTCCAGTTAGCTCATGAATGTTGTGTGTGTTTTGCTGAATGAACCTTTCTTTTTCTCTTTCCTCGTTTTCCTTATTAATTTAAAAAAACTCCTTAATTTGAACAAATTGCTTGCTTATTTTGAGAGTTCTCACAGGGATAATCCCCATTAACATTAATGTTTTGATTCTGGTTGCCCCCTCTCGCACACTCTTCTATGCTAATTCCCCTCCCCCCAACTAATTGGAGACTGCCTCTTTGGGTAACACTTGCATAGGTTCTTGCTGGGGGGGGGGAAGTATGTACTGCCTGCAGCCGCACAATGTCCAAGCTCTCTTTCTTCAGCCAGTAGACCTGAGATTACTGCTCCAGACTGAAGGGCTCTGAAAGTAGCCTTGGTCACATCAAGCAGACCACTCTCAGGTCCTGCAATGTGGCATGTGAGATTCTGTCCTGCTTTCCCATCCACATGTTTCTGTGACCCACAGATGGTTGCTTGACATGGGCAACAACAAGTCGTGTTTCCCTTACTCTGTTCTGGGAGTGCCCATTTGCTTGTGGGAGCTCACAGTCCTTTTCCATCTTGAAAACTTACACTCAGCCAGCCTTCATTTGATCTCTGACCATTTCTACTGAGAGAGCCAAGGTTGGACAAGAATGTGGTTTTCTCATGTCTGATTGCCCCCCAAATCCATCACGTATGGATTAATCTTATTCTTTAGGGAAAGAGATGAGGAGTAGATGGGATAGAATCATAGAATCATAGAATGTTAGAGTTGGAAGGGACCTTGCAGGTCATCTAGTCCAGCCCTCTGGCACTCTGCAGGAGCATAGTCGAAAGACAGCCCTACAACATAGTCAAAAGATGGTCGTCCAGCCTCCGCTTGAAAACGTCTAGCGAAGGAGCATCCACCACCTCCTGAGGCAGTCTGTTCCACTGCTCAACCACCCTTACAGTTAGGAAGTTTCTCCTGATAGTTATCCGGTAATGACTCCCTTGTAATTTCCACCCATTAGATCTTCAGATATTGGAAGACTGCAATCATGTCCCCTCTAAGCCCTCTCTTTCCCAGGCTAAACACACCCAACTCTTTCAGCCTTTCCTCCTAAGACTTGGATTCCAACCCTCTCACCCTCCTGGTTGCCCTCTTCTGGACACACTCGAGCTTCTCAACATCCTTCCTAAAATGTGGTGCCCGAAACTGGGATGGTTGAAGCAAAGCTGGTTGAAGCTGAATCCAACTGAGATGGAGGTTCTGTGGCTGGTGTGTGTGTGTGTGTGTGAGTGTGAGACTCGGGATTGGGGAGCCAACTCCCAGCCCTTGAATTTGTGCCTCTGACACCGGTACCAACCATCAGGAGCCCGGAGGTGATCCTGGACCCCACTTTATGTATGGAGGCCCAGATGGCCAATGTTGTCCGGTGGGCATTTTTCCAACTGCACCAAGTCAGACAACCGCCCCCCACGTGTCTCGCCCTGACCTTGCCACAGTAATCCATACAGTGGTCACCTTCAGGTTGGATTACTGTGACGCACTTTATGTAAGGCAACCCTTGAAACTGACCTAGGAGCTCCAACTGGTACAAAGTGTGGCAGCGCGGGTCCTTACAGGCCCCCCACAGAGGGCACACGTATATCCAGTGCTGCACAAACTGCATTGGTGCTTACCTTTAAAGCCCTTAATGGTCAGGGAACCTACGTACCTTTGGCACCGCCTCTCCCGGTATGTCCCCCAAAGGGCATTAAGATCAGCAGGTAAGAAGCCTCTGGTGGTCCCTGGCCCAAAAGAGACCCATTGGGCCTCGGCCGGGGCCAGGGGGGGCTTTTCTGCACTGGCCCCAGACTGGTGGAACCCTCTGCCGAGTGACCTCCGAGCCCTGTCTAGGCTATTAAAGTTTTGCAGGGCATGCAAGGCAGAGATGTTCCGCCAGGCCTTTGGCTGAGGCCAGTGGTGGTTCCCTTACATCAGCCTGGGACCCCCCTACTCCCCCATTGACTGAATGCTAGCACTGCCATCTTCCTTTTAAAATCTTTAAATAGCTTTGAATATTTTAAATATTGCATTTTTGTTATGGTTTTAACTCATTTTACATTGTAACCAACCAAATTGTGAACTGTCCTGAGCCCCGTGCAAGTGGGGAAAGACGGTTAAAAAAATAGAAGATGGAGCAGATCTATTCCCTCTTGCTTTGGATTGCAAGACTAGATCTAACGGGTGGAAATGACAAGGGAGTCATTACCTGCTAAATATCAGGAGAAACGTCCTGACTGTAAGAGTGGTTGAGCAGTAGAGCAGACCGCCTCGGGAGGAGGTGGAGGCTCCTTCGCTGGACGTTTTCAAGTGGAGGCTGGACGACCGTCTTCCAGGTATGTTGTAGGGCTCTCTTTCGGCTGTGCTCATGCAGAGTGCAAGGGGATGGACTAGATGACCTGCAAGGTCCCTTCCAACTCTCACATTCTATGATTCTATGAAATAAATAAATAAATAAATATTTAAATCCTCGAGAGCCACTTCCCATACATTCACTTTCCCCGCTCGGATTTAGTGGGGGAGGCATGTCCCCCACCCTGAAGCAACAGGGCGTGAGCCGTGAGGCTGGGGGTGTGTGTGTAACAGTTGCCTCAGGCAGCCCAGCCAATGGGAAGGCAAAAGAAAAGGGAAGGAGGAAGCTATTGGAAGTGGTCTCCCCCCCCCCCCTTCCCCCCCCCCCATTCCTCCCTTCTTCAGCTGGGGCCCATCCTGCCTCTCGCATTTGCTCAGCCGTTTTACCAAACCCACGGCTGGAACAGGAATTCCACTCTGCATTGCGTGCCACTTTCACTTTCTTTGATTGCCGGATTTTATGGGAGCCTCCACACTGCGTGCCGGTTTGATCTCTCCGTTTTATGGTACTGTCTGCATAGATTTATAGCTGTTTTATGGCCATTCGGGGGTGACTCTACAGTCAGCATGGCATTTTATGTGGTTTTGAGCGGCATCTTTTTCTGTTCCAGTGTGGGTTTGGTAAAACAACGGAGCGAATGCGAGATGCAGGATGGGCCAGAGTGAGACTCGCGTGCTGCTTTGGGGCTGAGCAGGATTGTTCAGGGTTTCTTCTCAAGCTGGCTGGGAGAGCGGCCTGAGAACAGCCAAAGTGCTGAGAGAGAGAGAGAGAGAGAACCCGCTTGCAATCCACACATTTACTCACTTATTCATCTCAGTCTATGACGGCCTGAGTGGATTCCTTTAAGTTCAGTGCGGCTGCCGAATAATTCATGACTTAACAGTATGGCCTCTTTTCCCATTCTGCTTTTCTCCCTAGATCATAGAATAGAATCATAGAATCATAGAATGTTAGAGTTGGAAGGGACCTTGCAGGTCATCTAGTCCAACCCCCTGCACTCTGCAGGAGCACAGCCGAAAGACAGCCCTACATACCTACAACATACCCGAAAGATGGTCGTCCAGCCTCCACTTGAAAACGTCCAGCGAAGGAGCATCCACCACCTCCCGAGGCAGCCGGTTCCACTGATCTTACCCTCCATGTCTTTAGACCCACTTCCCATCTCTTAGCTCTCCTCCTTTAGGGCCATAGTCTTCCCATAGCCTCCCCAACTGGTCAGGAACTTCCTTCTCCCCTATCAAGATCGCCTTCTCCATTTATCCCGCAACACCTCAGGGACACTCTGGCCCATTCTGCATCTGGCATTTGCTCCGTTGTTTTACCAAACACACTCCAGAACAGAAAAAGATGCAGCTCAAAACCACATTCAAATACCATGGGTAAACGCCATACTGACTATGCATAAGATTATGCATGGGACAGAGCAGGTCGAGAAAGAGATACTTTTCTCCCTTTCTCACAATGCAAGCACTCGTGGGCACTCCATGAAATGGCCGAGTGGTCGGGTTAGAATAGATCAAAGGAAGCACTTCTTCACCCAAAGAGTGAGTAACAAATGGAATTCATTGCCACAGGAAGTGGTGGCGGCTACAAGCAATGACGGCTTCAAGAGGGAATTGGATAAGCATATGGAGCAGAGGTCCATCAGTGGCTATTAGCCAAAAGGTATAGACAGGAACTCTCAATCTGGGGCAAGTGATGCTCTGTCTTCTTGGTGCTTGGGGGGGGCAACAGTGGGAGGGCTTCTAGTGTCCTGGCCCCACTGGTGGACCTCCTGATGGCACCTGGTATTTTTGGCCACTGTGTGACACAGAGTGTTGGACTGGATGGGCCTTTGGCCTGATCCAACTTTGGCTTCTGTCAGAATCGGGCTCTGCTGATTGTCATGTTGACTAATGTTTTCTTTTGTTTCTGTCTTTGTAATTTGCTTTCATTTTTTCACCATTTGGTCTCAACCCTTGCCAGCCCTCTCTGCCATGAAGATTCCGAGGGATGGGGGGTGGGGTAGGTGTGAATGCCATATATCTGTATGTGTGTATGTGGGTGTCAGGTTAGCTTTGCTGGTAACGACTTTCCCATGAGAATGAGCCTCAAGAGACTCTCATCCTTGAAGAAACATCTGTTGCTAGATAATAAACTTTGTAGTGCGGGGTAGCAGGCAGGGGGAGTAAAAGAGGGTGGGGGAGGGAATGCCCGCTGCATGACCATTGCATTATGGGACATTGATCTATTACCTATACAATACCTGACCCTTGATCTATTCCTTAGTCTGAACAAGAGTTCTCTCTTGTGCACATCTAAATCTCTGTTTCTAATGAAGCTTTCATGAAAAGACTATTAGACTGAGAGTGGATTATTTATTTATTTATCGCATTTATACCCCGCCCTCCCCGATGGGCTCAGGGCAGCTTACAGGGGCAAGGCAAAACCTTGCCAATAATAATAACATAGTATACATAGTAATTTAAAAACATATAATACATCTTAAAATACAATTGACTCAAGGGTCTGACAGCTTCTATTATGTTCTTATGTTAAGAGCAGAGGTCCATCAGCCACAAGGTATAGATAGGAACTCTCAGTCTGGGGCAAGTGATGCTCTATATTCTTGGTGCTTGCGGGGGGCTAACAGTGGGAGGGGGCTTCTAGTGTCCCGGCCCCACTGCTGGACCTCCTGATGGCACCTGGTATTTCTGGCCATTGTGTGACACAGAGTGTTGGACTGGATGGGCCATTGGCCTGATCCCACATTGGCTTCTCTTATGTTCTTATGACTGCAGAGTCACCCCTGAATGGCCATAAAATGGCCATAAACCTATGCAGACAGTACCATAAAGCCAAGAGGGCAAACGAAGTGAAACCAGCATGCAGTGTGGAGGCTATAATAAAATCCGACAATAAAAGAAACTGAAAGTGGCATGCAACGTAGAGGGGAATTTCTGTTCCAGCGTGGGTTTGGTAGAACAGTGGAGCAAAGGCTAGATGCAGAATGGGTCTTTGTGGCAACCCCTCCTTCCTTCTCGGTTGGTTTGCTCTGCGTTAGCCATGCGGGGGGAACACAGTTTAGGCTAACAGTAATTTTACGTGGGAATTTAGCTTAAAAATGACCCCATAACACAGTGGCTGCCGTGCATATGTGGATGATTCTATTGAGTATTGTCACATACACAAATAGCCGCAGTGCCATCGCAATGGCTTGCTGTCTGGTGTTCTTTGCCTTGACTTCAGCCGCCCTCCCTTTCCTGTACCTTGGAGAAGGCAATAAAATTGCTGGGTGTTCAAGGACCTGTTTCCCTTCCATCTTCTCAAGAGTTTATTGTGCTAAATGTGGATCTAAGTATACAACATCAAATCATACCCTCTTACCCCCCCCAAGAGTCATCATTTTGTTTTCAGATGTGGAGGGGGGGCTTCTCCACACTGAGGGCCTGACACAAGGCACAACTGCGCCAACAATGCCAACGCTTGGTTTTTTTCTCCAGGAGCTTGGAGGAGTGTGTGTATTACACCTATTCTCCCGCGTCATTCCCTTGATTACTAATCAGTTAGTGGGTTCAGTGGACGGTCCTGCCAATCATGTCCAGAACCGTTCGTGGCCTGGGACTCACCACAACCCTGTGGGACGGCTTCTCCCGCGAGGCTTTTTCGGGAGAGATTCATTCATCTGAGCAGAGCCTTCCGAAGGCACCACTCTGCAAAGGAGTGAGAACAACGTCTGCCCGTACCCAAACTTTCTCTCTGGTGGCTCCCACCTTGCAGAAAAGCCTACCTGAGGAGATCACAAAGGCCCCCACACTTCCATCTCTCTACAGAACTGGTAGAGCACAAATGTTCAGGAGGCCATTTCGGTACGGTAATAGTATAACGGAATGGGTTGGGGGGAGGAGGCTTTTAGAAAGGGAGTCTATTGCACTGTTTTATCATCTATCTATCTATCTATCTATCTATCTATCTATCTATCTATCTATCTATCTATCTATCTATCTATCATCTCATCTATCTCATCTATCTATCTTATCTATCTATCTTATCTATCTTATCTATCTACCTTATCTATCTTATCTATCTAATCTATCTATCTAATCATCTAATCTATCTATCTATCTATAGATAGAGATAGAAATAGAGACAGAGAGAGAGAGACAGAGAGAGAGAGAGAGACGCACACAGAGTTTTAGGCTAGGTTTTGTTTTGGTTTTTTGGGTTCTGTTTTGTCTGCATCGTCTTCTCATTGTGGGATCTTAGTCCCATCGCACTGTTGCATTGCCTGTTTTATGTATGCTGTCTGATCGCATTGCTTTTAAAATTTTATAATCTGCTCTGAATGTCAGTGACACAGGCAGGTTATAAAAGAAGTATATAACAACATAAATAAAACCCCGGTGAGCACTAAATGAGCATCCCTAATTTCTGCATATCTGACAAAAGGAGCTTTGTCCCTTGGAAGATTCTGCCCGGGAAACTTGCTGGTCCTTAAGGTGCTCCTGGCCTTCAGTCTCACTGTCCTAATTCCAGCGCTATGGCTGCTAGAAGGTTGTATGGGGTGCATCGTAGAATAAGGACAGGAGAATGAGACCTTGTCTCCAGAGAGGTGACAATTCAGAGTTCTGAAGGTGGATGAGCAGCTGTCCGTCCTAACTGACAGAGTCTAGTCCGCTGGGCAGCTTTCTTTTGCTAAATGCTCAATGTTCTTCTACATCTGCCACTCATTTCATGCCAGAGAAATTCCCAGCGGTTGAGCAAACAAGCCGTCATGGAATTCCCTTTATTCCCACAAACCTAAGAATCCTTGAGCACCAGCTGCTGATATTACAGAGGCACCTACTATTTATTCAGAAGCATTCACTATAAAGCTTTTATGAGCCCCTTAAAAGATGCTAAAATTGTCTCAAGACATGGTAAACCTTTGCTGTTTAATAACCTGCATTTTAATAAGTCTGTGCTTTGAGAAAGGAAAGATGAAAACAGAAGTCTCTCGAGCAGAGCAATCAGTCACCTGCTGCAAATTGGTTTACAAGACATTTTAATATATCTCCAGTTTATTACCCAGTTAGTGACCGGCACATTGTTTGGAAACTCTGCTCCCCAGACAGTCAGGCTGCATCAGATCTCTCTGGGGCTGGTGGGAGGGAAGCTGAGAGGGGTGGACTGCCCATTCGTCTTTTCATACATTTAAAGAGACGGCACAAGACAGCCCAAAATAGCTAAGCGCTCCCTGCCGCTCATCTGTTTTTTGGACTTTCTGCAAACCCCGTTGAAAGGGACTGTGGTCCCTTTCAATGGGGTTTGCGGGGCCACGCATCATGACCTGGTTCGGTTCACACACAAACCTCCTGGTTTGGTTCAGTTTGTGGTTTGGCCGCCTACAGCCTGGCTCGCCGCATAAATTAGTCAACCGAACTGAAGAATGCCGTCAGGACTAACACCGAAGCAGTGGCATGGTCTACATGAGGGATCTTGCCCCATGCACTATGATGTATATTTGTTGACGTGTATACTTACTGCAGCTAGAATTCTTGTAGCTAAATGTTGGAAACCTGAGAAATTACCCTCTAGAGATGATTTGGTAGGAAAATTATATGAAATTGAGGAAATTGACAAGCTTAATATTACACTTCAAAGAAAAGATGGTAAGATTTTCCTAAAAAGATGGTCCAGAGTTTATAAATGGTATGAAAATAATGTTTAATACCAACTCCAAGGATTGGAATACAGCATGTATTATTGTTACAAATGTTCTTAATACGTTAATAAACTTATAAAAACATAAGAGACGCCAATGTTGGATCAGGCCAAAGGCCCATCCAGTCCAACACTCTGTGTCACACAGTGGCCAGAAATACCAGGGACCATCAGGAGGTCCAGCAGTGGGGCCAGGACACTAGAAGCCCTCCCACTGTTAACCCCCCCCCCAAGCACCAAGAAGACAGAGCATCACTTGCCCCAGAGCCTCTATCTATACCTTGTGGCTAATAGCCACTGATGGACCTCTGCTCCATATGATTATCCAGCTCCCTCTTGAAGCCATCCATCCTTGTAGCCACCACCACTTCCTGTGGCAGTGAATTCCATGTGTTAATCACTCTTTGGGTGAAGAAGTACTTCCTTTTATCCGTTCTAACTCAACCGCTCAGCAATTTCATTGAGTGCCCACGAGTTCTTGTATTGTGAGAAAGGGAGAAAAGTACCTCTTTCTCTACCTGCTCTATCCCATGCATACTCTTATAAACCTCAATCATGTCTCCCCTCAGTTGTCCTTTCTCCAAGCTAAAGAGCCCTAAGCACTTTAACGTTTCCTCATAGGGAAAGTGTTCCAACCCTTTTATCATTTGAGTTGCCCTTTTCTGCACTTTTTCCAAAGCTTTTTAAGATGTGGTGACCAGAACTGCACACAGTATTCCAAATGAGGTCACACCATTGATTTATATAGGGGCATTATGATATTGGCTGATCTGTTTTCAATACCCTTCCTAATAATCCCCAGCATAGCATTGGCCTTCTTTATTGCAGTCATACACTGTCTCAACGTTTTCAGTGAGTTATCTACTACAACTCCAAGATCTCTCTCTTGATCAGTCTCTGCCAGTTCAGACCCCATCAATGTGTATTTATATTTAGGATTTTTGGTTCCAATGTGCATCACCTTGCACTTGGCCACATTGAACCCCATTTGCCATGTTGACACCCACTCACCCATCCTTGACAGATCCCTCTGGAGTGCCTCACAATCCTCCCTGCTTTTCACCATCCTGAACAACTGCGTATCATCCACAAGTTTCACCACTTCACTGTTTACTCCCAATTCCAAATCATTAATGAACAAGTTAAAAAGTATCGGACCCAGTACTGATCCCTGTGGTACCCCACTGCTTACCACCCTCCACTGAGAAAATTTCCCATTTATACTCACTCTCTGTTTCCTATTAATCAGCCAGTTTTTGATCCACAAAAGGACTTGTCCTTTTATCCCATGATTTTTGAGCTTACTTAGGAGCCTTTGATGAGGAACTTTATCAAAAGCTTTCTGGAAGTCAAGGTAAACAATATCTATTGGATCCCCCTTGTCCACATGTTTGTTCACCCCCTCAAAGAACACTAACAGGTTAGTGAGACAAGCTCTTCCCTTACAGAACCCATGTGGGCACAAGCCAAAAAATTTGGGGGGGAGTTTGCCCTTGTCAACCTAAGGCCTAACTTTCATTTCCTTAAGTTCTGTTTTCCCTTCCCTTTGCTTGTCATGTTACATTCCTGGGGGGCGGGTGTTGTATGCGTACATGGGAATAGTAGCCATAATTATCCCTCAAGTTGTGCCCCAAGAGTTGGTTCTCATGAAATCAACCGTGGAGACTCTCTGTGCCTAGCTAAGGTTAGATAGGGCACCGTATATCTGTCTGTGTTGCCATAGAAACGCCAGGGGGGTAGGTGTGACGTGTGAGAGTGGAATTGTATGCTTTTACCTATAACCTGTATGTTCCCGCAGATTTCTTCAGTCCTAACAAAAGTTATTGTGCCTACAGCAAGCGTATCTCTCATAAAGCATTACACGGCCAATAGTGTGTGTGGGGAGAGACTTAGCAGGGGGGCCTGACCGCCCTGTGCATTCCATCTCATTAGTGGAAGGACCCAAGGGTGGGAGAAAATACTTGCTTGGCCCCATACGGCTGCCAAATACATGATAGTACACCTGATTGGCTGGGTCACCTGCTTAGCAACACAGCTGATTGGTCAAGCTACATCTGTAGCCATGCATTTGATTGGTGAACTAAGCTCAAGCCAATGTGGGTTGTTGATCATAAAGGAAAGGTCTTTCATTCTAGTCTGTGCCGTTTGTCTGGATTACATCTGTCTCTGCGACACCTCTTGATTCTGTGTGGGTCCGCTTGGACTGAGCACCTGTTTTGGACTGGGGGGGGGAGTTTATAAACTCCGAAACGCTGATTGAAAGTCTTGTCAGGGAACATCTGCATCTAGAGAACCGATGCTTGCAAATGTGCTCAGGTCAGATGTTTGGCTTTATTCAGGGCTCTTTTTGTAGAAAAAGCCCAGCAGGAACTCATTAGCATAATAGGCCACACCCAACCGCAGAAACTCATTAGCATATTAGGCCACACCCCTGACAGCACAGCGCATTGGCACATTAGGCTGCACCCCCATGTTACCAGAAGTGTGGTTATCCAGCCACACCCACCTTTCGCTTCTTATTCTGTTTACCTTCTTTGTTGTCAAAACCAGGGCTTTTTTTGTAGCAGGAACTCCTTTGCATGTTAGGCCACACACCCCTAATGTAGCCAATCCTAATGAGTCTCTGCTGTTGGGTATGGCGTATTATGCTAATGAGTTCCTGCTGGGCGTGGGCAACTCGGGACCCAGCCGGAACTCCGTTTCTGCGCGTTCCTGCCCAAAAATAGCCCTGGCTTTATTATTTTATTCCCACTGCTCATATATATTCCTGGATGTCCTTTTTAATAAACCTTATTAATCCTACTTTGTGGTGTTCTCGGGTCTTGGGTCTTCAGTCTGAATCCAGTACTTCAGCCCTTATTGGCTCCAGCTACCACAAGAACTGTTTTTGGAACTCCTACCTTGCAAAGATGATCTATTGCTCTTAGGCCTCGGCAGGCTGGAGACTTAGTCCCCCGGTCTCTGGTGGGTGATTAGTTAAGGGGACAGATGGAAGCCCATTACCCTGGAGGTGACATGATCGAGGTTTATAATGTGTGGGACAGAGCAGGATAGAGAAAGAAGTACTTTTCTCCCTTTCTCACAATTCAAGAACTCATGGGCACTCTATGCAATTGCTGAGCGGTTGGGTTAGAACAGATAGAAGGAAGTCCTTCTTCACCCAAATATTGACAAATACGTAGAATTCACTGCCACAGAATGTGGTGGCGGCTACAAGCATGGACGGCTTCAAGAGGGAGCTGGATAAGCACATGGAGCAGAGGTCCATCAGTGGCTATTAGCCACGAGGTATAGATAGGAACTCTCAGTCTGGGGCAAGGGATGCTCTGTCTTCTTGGTGCTTGGAGGGGGGGGCGACAGTGGGAGGGCTTCTGGTGTCCTCCTGGCCCTACTTGCTGGACCTCCTGAGGGCATCTGGAATTTTTGGCCACTGTGTGACATAGAAGTATTGGACTAGATGGGCCATTCTCTTATGTCCTTATGTTCTTACACCTCCATACTTTGTGGTTTTGTCTCTAACCTTAAGGGACCCCAAAAGCCTTTGACGCTCAGTTCTGGGCAGGTGGGAGAATTCAGGCAGGTAGTCCATCCAGAACACAGGTACACCCTTCTGAACCCTCTGAAGTCAATGGGTTTAAGAAGGGTGCAACTCTATTTAGGATTGCACAGCAACTGTATCTTAGAAGAGAAGAAGAAGAAGAGATTGGATTTATACCCTGCACAGTTCTCCTGCCAACCTAGTAGTTCGAAAGCAAGAAATTGCAAGTAGATAAATAGGTCCCACTTCAGTGGGAAGGTAACAGCGTTCTGTGCGCCTTGGTGTTTAGTCATGCTAGCCACATGACCATGGAAATGTCTTCGGACAGCGCTGGCTCTTCAGCTTTGAAACAGAGATGAGCACCGCAACCCTAGAGGCAGATTCTACTAGCTTTCGAGCAAGGGAACCTTTACCTTTACCTTTACCTTCACTCGAAGTCTCAGAGCAGCTTACAAACTCCTTTCCCTTCCCCTCCCCACAACAGACACCCTGGGAGATAGGTGGGGCTGAGAGAGCTCTTTTGAGGACTGCCCTTGAGAGAACTGCTCTGAGAGAACCAGGGCTTGCCCCAAGGTCACCCAGCAGGTGCAAGTGGAGGAGTGGGGAATCAAACCTGGTTCTCCCAGATTAGAGCCTGCACACTTAACCACGACACCAAACTGGCTCTTGGCATCAGGATTAATTGGCTCCAGGCTGCTCATCATCATGAGCCATTCATTCGTCTTTTCTCACTTCTAAGTGGTGGGTTCCTGTTCTGCCCATTTTAAATGCAGAAGTCATTTTAAACCACAGTTATGGAATGACCGCCCGGCTGTCTGTCTTCAGGAGGCCACTGGAGACAGCTTTCTTTAGGACTGCGTTTGACGGATTTTGTTTTTATTGATTGGCAGTTCTAATTGGAGTTTTGAAATTGTGGCCTTTTATGTGGTTTTATAATGGTTATTTAAACTTATATTTTATTGTGTTTTTAATAACTGCTTTATTTATCTTGTAACCTGCCTTGATTTCCTCAGGGAAGTAAGGTGGCTAAAAAATGTTTTAAATACATTTTCTGCCAGACCTATGGTTGAGGCAGCGGGAACCAACATTGCATTGGACTCCTCCTGCTCGGGTTGCTCTGTCTGCATCCTTCCCATCTGGCACGGCTCTCACCTCCCCCCCCCTCGCCCCGGGCCTTGGTTACATCTGCCTGTACGCACACAGGGACCCTGGGAGTAGATGTATTTTTGTGCCATTGATAGTGGTCTCTTTGTTGTTGCTCAGTCGCACAGTCAAGTCCGACTCTTCACGACCCCATGGACCACATCATGCCAGGCCCTCCTGTCTTCTGTTGTGCTCTGGAGTTTGCTCAATTTCATGTTCGTTGCATCGGTAACACTATCTGACCATCTCATCCTTTGCCGTCCCCGTCTTCTATGACCTTCAGTCTTTCCCAGCATCAGGGCCTTCTCCAGGGAGTGCTCCCTTCTCATTGGGGGCCAAAGTCTTTGAGCTTCAGCTTCAGTCTTGGGCCTTCCAGGGAACAGTCAGGGTTGATTTCTTTTAGGATTGACTGATTTGATCTCCTTGCAGTCCAAGGGACTCTCTTCTACAGCACCATAATTCAAAAGCATCTATTCTTCGGTGCTCGCCTTCCTTATGGTCTAAATCTCGCAGCCATACATGACTACAGGCAGGGGTCATTTCGTAGAAAAAGAGGTGCAGGAGCTCATTAGCCTAACTCACTAGCATGACTTATTTGCATATACCACACCCCCTGACATCACCGGAAGTGTGTAAGAATGCAACACCCACCATTCAAGCTCCACTGGACTGTTCTGGATTGGCTATTTGGGGGTGGGGATGTGCAGATCTGCCCTCACAGAGGAGGGAGAGCTTGTACCTGAAGGCGGGCCGGGGGGGGGGGCTCTGCACCTTCCCTGGCTGCTTCTTTCTCCTCGTGGCCAACTGAGGGCTGCTGGGAGCAAGAGGCGGGGCTTGTTGCATGTGCCCACCCCCGTGGGCTCCTTACTGCCGGAGCTCCGCTCCTGGGCGCTCCTGCAGGAAATGACCTCTGACTACAGGGAATACCATCACTTTGACCATGCGGACTTTTGATGGCAGGGTGATGTCTCTACTTTTTATCATGCTGTCTAGGTTTGCCATCGCTTTCCTCCCTAGGAGCAGGCGTCTTTTAATCTCATGGCTGCAGTCTATTAGTGGAGTGTAAATTGAGATACTGGATTTTAAGCTGTTTATTATGTTTTAATGGGTTGGTACTGTGTTGTCCATGTGTTGTTGTAACCCGCTGAGCCTGCCTGCAGGGGACGGAGGGCTAGAAACCAAATATGATGATGATGAAGAAGAAGAAGAAGAAGAAGATATTAAACTAAGTTATGGCTTCAAGGCTGAGCAAGGATTGTGTCCAGAGTCCCCGGGTGTATTTCCAGGGGCTCCATCTGCACTGAAGAGTCCCACTCTGGACCAATCAAAGACTGGACATGACCAGGCCTGGACTTTCTTCTGGACTCAGTCACGGAAACCCTATAATAATATATTTTTTAAAACCACTATGAGGTTAATGGGGATCTGCTTAATGGGACTCCAGCTAGACCCTGAACTGCGACACAGCAAAGAATGCCGCCAAACTAATGCTTCATAATGAGTAGCTTTTACAAGAGATTATTGCACACTTAGTTTTGCTGAAGTTTAATAAGAGCTTGAATTTAATTACCTCCACCGTATCGTGGCTGGCTTATGTGTAAGAGATCCGACTCTCCCCCCCCCTCCCGCGCGACAACCGTTACTGTGGCTCCCCTTCTGCAGTGGAGAACAGCTGTTCCGCCGCCATTCAGCCCTCTCAGACATCCAGGAATTCAGAAGACGGTGACAAGACTCCCAGGTGCTGCATCCGTCACAAAGAGAGAACCCACTCCAAGTGCAGCCCTGCCTCGGGGAAAAATAACACAGTACTGAAGCCAGTAGTAGACAGCCATTCATTACTATGGCGTGATGAGCAACTGAGGGAGGAGTGGGGCTCCTCAACTGACCTGACAAATACAACATGTTTTGCTTGTGGGGGGTGGGGCCCTGGTTTTGAAACAGAAATGCAAGATTCGAGGTCCTCCCCCCACCCCCGCCCTGGCTTTTGACTTTTCCTGCTTGTCCTCAGCTGGTCCATCAGTGGCTCTTAGCCACAAGGTATAGATAGGGACTCCGGGGCAAGGGATGCTCTGTGTTCTTGGTGCTTGGACTGAATGGGTCGTTGGCCTAATCCAACATTGACTTCTCTTATGTTCTTATGGATAAACATATGGAGCAGAGGTCCATTACTGGCTATTAACCACAAGATATAGATAGGAACTCTCAGTCTGGGGCAAGTGATGCTCTGTATTCTTGGTCCTTGGGGGGGGGCAGTGGGAGGGCTTCTGGTGTCCTGGCCCCACTGCTGGACCTCCGGATGGCACCTGGTGTTTTTGGCCCCTGTGTGACACAGAGTGTTGGACTGGATGGGCCTTTGGCCTGATCGAACACTGGCTTCTCTTATAGTCTTATGGTCTTATCTTAAAAGGCATGACTTGCAGAGGTAGGCTCGATTCCCTCAGCTTGGGCTACTATGAGTCTGCTACTATTTTATAATGAGCTGTTGCTGCTGCTACTACTAGTACTACTACTACTATTCACAGTCAGATATTTGACTGATAGAGGGTGTCCTGCAAGGGGCACACGGGCAGTCCACCAGGGCAGCCGGAGCCGCTGCAGTCCCAGAGCCAGGGGTCTAACCAACTGGCCTCATCCAGCAAAGCTTGAGGCTCCACCCGTTCAGTCCCTTGCTCATGAACGGGATGTTTGAGACAGGTCAATGCTTACGGAGGCCTCCTGGTCCAAGGGTAGGTTTCTTCGACAGTAGATGCACCACAGAAGCCTGTCTCACAGCTGGGGCAACCTCCCCCCTCCTCTCCTAAGGAAGCATTAAGTAGGACCTCTTGGACGCTGTCACCAACGTTGCTGCGTCACTTCCACGGAAAACTAAGACGTGGTGAAGATTAGCTCTTGGAACTGGCAGAAACTTTGTGGTTTTGCCCTATGCTGGGTTTTCCCGAGAAGCAATGAAGTAACATCAGCAATGTTGTTGTTGTTGGTTTTCCTCCTATAAGAAGAGCTGTGCTAGATCGTACAGGTGGTCCATCTAGTCCAGCCTCCTGTCTCACACAGGGGACAGCCAGTTCCTCTGGAGGGTCAACAACAGGCCTTCCCCTGATGTTAAGAACCTCAGAAGAGCCCTGCTGGATCAGACCAGTGAGGGTCCATCTAGTCCAGCCTCCTGTCTCACACAGGGGCCAGCCAGTTCTGCAGGGCCAGCGACAGGGCAAAGAGGCTGAGGCCTTCATTAGAACATCAGAAGAGCCCTGCTGGATCAGACCAGTGAGGGTCCATCCAGTCCAGCATCCCGTCTCACACAGGGGCCAACCAGTTCCTCTAGAGGGTCAACAACAGGGCAGAGAGGCCAAGACTTTCCCCTGATGTCAAGAACCTCAGAAGAGCCCTGCTGGATCAGACCAGTGAGGGTCCATCTAGTCCAGCATCCTGTCTCACTCCAGTTCCTCTGGAGGTTCAGTGAACAGGGCATTGAGGCTGAGGCCTTCCCGTGGCTTGCAGTTCCCTCTTAAAGGGAACTGTTTCCCCCGCAATCTTTCAAACACCCCCTCCCTTTTGTGATTTCACCAAGCCAGGAAAAAAAGGGAACCTGGTCACTCTGTAGCTGAAGGGCCCATTACATCCATGCTCCCAGGTGTGCAGTGAACATGGGGGGGGGGGGGAGGAAGAGCCCCCCCCATGTCCTGTAACTGGTTGCTATCTGACTTTTCCCAGACTCCACTTATACACCCCCTTTTAAGTACGGCTGGGTTTAAGAGGATTTCTTGTATAGATTTCCCAAAGACATAATGAATCATTACAAGTGAGACTAAACGACTCCTAAATTATCACCCAAAAAAAAATGTTCAGAGTTTCATGTGCCAGAAATGGTTTCTTGGCAACTTGCAACTTAAGAACTTGTTGTTGTTGTTGTTCAGTCGCACAGTCGAGTCCGACTCTTCGCGACCCCATGGATCATCTCCCGCCAGGCCCTCCTGTCTTCCGCCGTCCTCTGAAGCTGGCTCAATTTCATGTTCGTTGCATCGATGACACTGTCTAACCATCTCATCCTTTGCCGTCCCCGTCTTCTTTGACCTTCAATCTTTCCCAGCATCAGGGTCTTCTCCAGTGAGTGCTCCCTTCTCATTTGGTGGCCAAAGTATTTGAGCTTCAGTTTCATTATCTGGCCTTCCAGGGAACAGTCAGGGTTGATTTCTTTGAGGATTGACTGATTTGATCTCCTTGCAGTCCAAGGAACTCTCAAGAGTCTTCTCCAGCACCATAGTTCAAAAGAATCTATTCTTCGGCGCTCGGCCTTCCTTATAGTCCAACTCTCGCAGCCATACATGACTACTGGGAATACCATTGCTTGGACCATGCAGACTTTTGTTGGCAGGGTGATGTCTCTACTTTTTATCATGCTGTTTAGGTTCGCCATCGCTTTCCTCCCAAGGAGCAGGCGTCTTTTAATTTCATGGCTGCAGTCACAGTCTGCGGTGATCTGGGATCCCAGGAACGTGAAGTCTGTCACTACTTCCACGACTTCCCCTTCTATTTGCCAAGGAGTGATGGGGCCGGATGCCATGATCTTAGTTTTTTTGATGTTGAGCTTCAAGCCCACTTTTGCGCTCTCCTCTTTTACTCTGAGCAAGAGGCTCTTTAGGTCCTCTTCACTTTCTACCATTAGAGTGGTATCATCTGCATATCTGAGGTTGTTGATCTTTTCCCCAGCAATCTTAATTCCCGCTTGTGATTCATCCAGGCCAGCATTTCGCATGATGTACTCTGCATATATATTAAATAAGCAAGGTGACAATATACATCCTTGTCGTACTCCTTTTCCTATGCTGAACCAATCAGTTGTTCCATATCCGGTTCTAACTGTCGCTTCTTGGCCCTTATACAGGTTTCTCAAGAGACATGTGAGGTGGTCTGGTACTCCCATCTCTTTAAGGACCTGCCATAGTTTGTTGTGATCCACACAGTCAAAAGCTTTAGCATAGTCAACTTGTAGCAGAATGTAAAAATACTTGACCCAGGTAGGATGGCTTTGCTTTCTACTATGAGCAGGAGCCTCTCTCTGTGTGTGTGTGTGTGTGTGTGTGTGTGTGTGTGTGTGTGTGTGAGAGAGAGAGAGAGAGAGAGAGAGAGAGAGAGAGAGAGAGAGAGCGGGTTTGCTGCATGTCAAGGAGGGATAAGTGGGTGAGAAGAAAGCCCTCCTGTTCAGAGCTGATTTCTGTGGCTGCCCACAGCTGTGGAATCCCTCTCTGTGGCGACGCAATGCAGCCAAGAACAGAGCATCTTCTTGCGTCAGTCTCAGGCCTGCTGAGTTGACCTGGATTTGGGGAGCAGGATTAGGATGAGAGGGTTGGCACATTTTATTCATCGGTATTACAGTGGTTTACCTAGTTATTTTGAAGTATTTGGAGTCTTACGCCATTTTATAAACCATCTTATAAACCACTGAACTATCAGGAAAGCCAGTTTCGTTCTTCCCCCTCCAAGGCCCAGCTAATTAATGGAGACCCCTCCTCCTCCGAATAAGCTTTATGCTCATGCCATAAAGCCAATCAGATTTGATCACGTGATGGGTAGTAGGTTCAGGAAGGACAAAAAAGAAAGACCGCGCTCCACAGAGAGCGATTAAAATGTGGAATTCACTGCTGGAGGATGTTGTGATGGCCACAGGAATGATGAGCTTTAAAAGGGGATTAGATAGATCCATGGAGGATAAGTCTATGAATGGCTACTGGCCACGGTGGCTGAGGGGAACCTCCATGTTCAGAGGCACTAATCCCCTGAATCGCAGAGCCAGGAGGCAACATCAGGGGAAGGCCTCAGCCTCTCTGCCCTGTTGTTCAGCTGGCTGGCCACTGTCTGAGGCAGGATGCTGGACTAGATGGACCCTCCCTGGTCTGGCCCAGCAGGGCTCTTCTGGGGTTCTCGGAGTGAGGGCAGCATCTTCTACCTTCACTCTGAATGGGCAAATGTTTTCCCTCCTTTTGCTGCCCCTGGAACAATGCGGAGTGAAATGAGGAGGTACCTGTTGGGGCAGGTGGAGCCTTCAGGGAAACAAACCCCACCCTGGAGGCCGCCTCACCCTGGCGATGGGATGCCACATGCCCTGCACAAGTCCCCCACCGGGTGGCAGCACTGACGGCTCCAGGGCGTGGCCCCCTCCAGCCCCCTCTCTCCACAGGTGCTTCGCCGAGGGGCACGAAGGTAAGGGAAGGAGCTGGAGGTCTCTTCCTGCTCTCCCTGCCAATGCCCCATAGCCAATGCTGGGGCCTGGTGGGTGGCCGAGGGACTGAGGTGCTGGGGAAGAGGGACCCGTCAGCCCGTGAAGGCAGCTGGAGAGAGAGGGGCCAGTGCTTGGTCCACACACCAAAGCCCCTCTATGCCCGCCTTGCCGGACCTGACCGGGAGAAGAAGCAGGCCTGTAGCCAGGATTTTTTCAGTGAAGCAGCCTTTAAATGAATCAGGGTGCACCCCGCACAGACCCCTGCTGCACCCACCTCCAAGGACGCGCCTGGGCTAGATGGGGAGTCAGGGGGCCTGGGGCAGCCTGACGTCCACCGTGACTCCCACAGCCGGGAAAGGTCCCGACAACCCAGGGCAGAGCAGGGGGAGTGTTATGTATTGGGACTGAACCATCCCAGGTATGTCACACCAGAGACTGGATGAGCTTGGAGCAGAAGGAAAATAGCCTACCAGGACTCTGGAAGTAAGCAATCAAGTAGCAGCATTATGTGAATACAGGGGTCAGTTCGTAGAAAAAGAGGTGCAGGAGCTCATTAGCATAGCTTAGTAGCATAACTTATTTGCAGGGCTTTTTTTGTAGAAAAAGCCCAGCAGGAACTCATTAGCATAATAGGCCACACCCAACAGCAGAAACTCATTCGCCTATTAAGCCACAATCCTGACAGCACAGCTCATTGGCATATTAGGCCACACCCCCATGTTACCAGAAGTGTGGTTATCCAGCCACACCCACCTTTTGCTTCTTATTCTGTTTACCTTGTTTGTTGTCAAAACCCAGGGCCTTTTTTGTAGCAGGAATTCCTTTGCATGTTAAACCACATACCCCTAATGTAGCCAATCCAAATGAGTTTCTGCTGTTGGGTGTGGCCTATTATGCTAATGAGTTCCTGCTGGGCGTGGCCAATTTGGGAGCCAGCCGGAACTCCGTTCCTGTGCGTTCCTGCCCCAAAATAGCCCTGCTTATTTGTATATGCCACACACCCCTGGCATCACCGGAAGTGTGTCAGCAGGCAACACCCACCGCTCAGGCTCCACAGGACTGTTCTGGATTGCTAGCTATTGGGGGGGGGGGGAAGTGCAAGTGCGCCCTCCCAGCTTGTACCTGAAGGCGGGCTGCGGGGGGGGGGGAATCTGCAACTTACCTGGCTGCTTCTTGCTCCTCGTGGCCCAATTGAGGGCTGCTGGGAGCAGGGGGTGGGGCTTGTTGCATGTGCAGCCTTACTGCCAGAACTCGGCTCCTGTGAGCTGCCGCAGGAAATGACCCCTGTGTGAATAGCCTATCTCTGGGAGTGGGGTGTGTTTGGGTGTGGCAATTGCAGGCTATTTAACAGAGCTGAGCCTCTGGAGCCTTGTCTTGCGCTTGCTGAAATCACAAATAAAGTTGAGCTGATCACCAGACTCGAGCCTGCTCATCCACAGAACCCACTCTTTAACAGGGAGGGAGGAGGCCGCCCAGGCGGCCGCGCTTTTTGCATTCAGTTCCACGGCGCTGCTGATTCCCCCGGATCATTTTTGTTTCCCCACCACTGCGTTTGCTTTTCATTCATTGTCTCCGGCTCTGCCACGTCCCTTCTACGGAAGCAGCAGGCAGCCACCAGGAAGCGGTGTTTAGGGAATTAGCAAAATGGAGGCGTGTCAGAATCAAAGACGTGCCAGCAAGACGCCCCGTTTAAGCCTCAGCTCCTGGAGCAGGAGACAAACCGGCTTCTCAGGGCGGCGTCTTCCCTGCAGAGCTTTGTGTCTCCCCCTCCCTCCCCCTTCCCGAAAGAGGCTTCCAGAGCTTGGGAGGAAAGACAGCATCTGAATCTGTGGAAGTTAGAAGGGCAGGGAGAGGATGAGACGATACCACAGAATGTAAGAACCTAAGAAAGAAGGCAACGTTGGATCAGGCCAGTGGCCCATCCAGTCCAACACTCGGTGTCACACAGTGGCCAGAAATACCAGGTGCCACGTGGAGGTCCACCAGTGGGGCTGGGACACTAGGAGCCCTCCCACTGTTGCCCCCCCCAAAGCACCAAGAATACAGAGCATCCCTTGCCCCAGACCGAGAGTTCCTATCTATACCTTAAGGACCTAAGAACATAAGAGAAGCCAATGTTGGATCAGGCCAATGGCCCATCCAGTCCCACACTCTGTGTTACACCGTGGCCAAAAATACCAGGTGCCCTCAGGAGGTCCAGCGGTGGGGCCAGGACACTAGAAGCCCTCCCACTGTTGACCCCCCCCCCCAAGCACCAGGAATACAGAGCATCCCTGGCCTCGGAGTCCCTATCGATACCTTGTGGTTAATAGCCCCTGATGGACCTCTGCTCCATAGAAGAACATAAGAGAAGCCAATGTTGGATCAGGCCAATGGCCCATCCAGTCCCACACTCTGTGTTACACCGTGGCCAAAAATACCAGGTGCCCTCAGGAGGTCCAGCAGTGGGGCCAGGACACTAGGAGCCCTCCCACTCTTGCCCCCCCTCAAGAACCAAGAAGACAGAGCATCCCTTGCCCCAGACTGAGAGTTTCTGCCTATACCTTGTGGCTAATAGCTACTGATGGACCTCTGCTCCATAAGAACATAAAAGAAGCCAATGTTGGATCAGGCCAATGGCCCATCCAGTCTAACACACTGTGTCACACAGTGTCCAAAAATACCAGGTGCCATCAGGAGGTCCAGCAGTGGGGCCAGGACATTAGAAGCCCTCCCACTGTTGCCCCCCCCCCAAGCACCAAGAAGACAGAGCATCTCTTGCCCCAGAGTCCCTATCTATACCTTGTGGCTAAGAGCCACTGATGGACCTCTGCTCCAGATGCTTATCCAATTCCCTCTTGAAGCCGTCCATGCTTGTAGCCGCCACCACCTCCTGTGGCAGTGAATTCCATGTGTTCATCACTCTTTGGGTGAAGGACTTCCTTTTATCCATTCTAACCCGACCGCTCACCAATTTCGTGGGGTGCCGACGAGTTCTTGTATTGTGAGAAAGGGAGAAAAGTACTGTAAGAGTGGTTGAGCAGTGGAACAGACTGCCTGCAAGGTCCCTTTTAACTCTAACATTCTATGATTCTATACCTTTCTCGATCTGCTCTACCCCATGCATAATCTTATACACCTCGGTCATGTCACCCCTCAGCCGTCGTTTCTCCAAGCGAAAGAGCCCCAAGCGCCTTTCTTCGCAGGGAAAGTGTTGTGGGCTGTGGTTGCCAACAGCCTGGGGGGGGGAAGCATCTCCCCCCTTAAATAAAGACTCAGTTGAATGCCTGCTACAGAGGACAGCATCAGCCAAGGAGCAGGACTTCCCCCTCTAGCTTTGTGGGCAGGTGGCCCAGGGCAGGACACCTCCCCCCACTCCCCCCACCAATGCTGTCAACAGAATGCATCATCTCTGAGAGCAGGGGGTATCCGTGCCAGCCTGTATCCGGGCAGGGGTGCCAAGAAATGCATGCGGTGCTTTCCCGTGATCCTCTCCACGCCAGCCTCCAGCCCCTGGGGAGGATTCCTGAGGGCCAGTTTGGTGTTGTGGTTAAGTGTGCAGACTCTAATCTGGGAGATCCGGGTTGGATTCCCCAACCCTTCACTTGCACCTGGCTGGATGACCTTGGGCAAGCCATAGTTCTGATAAGAGCTGTCCTTGAAAGAGCTCTCTCAGCCCCGCCTCCCTCACAGGGTGTCTGTTGTGGGGAGGGGAAGGGAAAGGAGTTTGGAAGCTGCTCTGAGACTCTCTCAGGTAGTGATGGGTGGGGTATAAACCCAATCTC
The DNA here is from genome assembly GCF_001447785.1 of Gekko japonicus. Lineage (NCBI taxonomy): Eukaryota > Metazoa > Chordata > Lepidosauria > Squamata > Gekkonidae > Gekko > Gekko japonicus. Next base: position 99,094 of record NW_015172091.1, read on the forward strand.
TTCTTCTTCTCTTCTAATACAGCCCTCCCCGATCTGTGAGCTCATGGTTCTGGCCTCACCCATAAGAACATACGATGGGCCATCCAGGCCAGTGGCCCCTCCAATCCAACACTCTGTGTCACACCGTGGCCAAAAGTGCCAGGGGCCCTCAGGAGGTCCAGCAGTGGGGCCAGGAGAGTAGGAGCCCTCCCACTGTTGCCCTTCCCCCCAAGCACCAAGAATACCATCTCTTGCCCCAGACGGAAAGTTCCTGTCTATACCTTGTGGCTAAGAGCCACGGGTGGACTTCTGACCCAGGCTTTCAGCACCTGCAAGGAGAGGAAAACGGTCCAGAGGATGCCAACAAGGTCTTCCTCCTTCTGCCCCCTAGGGTTGGCAGCTCCAGGTTGAGCAACACCTGGAGATTTGGGGGTGGTGGAGCTGAGGAGGTCGGGGTTTGGGGAGGGGAGGGTCTTCAATGTGGTATAATTTCATAGGGTCCACCTTCCACAGTGGCCATTTTCTCCAGGGGAACTGGTCTCTGTCACCTGGAGGTCAGTGGAGATCCCAGGAGATCTCCAGCCACCACCTGGAGGGTGGCAGCCCATGCTCCCTCCAAGCTGTAAAGTCTTGTGAGCAAATATTCTACTTTGTGAGCTCCTGGCATGAAAGTTGTGAGTCTAGAGATTTGGCTGCTGCATAGATGAGTTTGCTCTGGAGCCCACCTTCCTGAGCTGAGACAAAAATGGGTGAGCTGGAGGCTAAAAGACTGTGAGCTACCTCACACTCACTCAGCTTAGAGGGAACACTGGTGGCAGCAGCCCTACTGGCCCAGTCATTAATAGCCCTGAATAGAGCCAGTCTGGTGTCGTGGTTAGGAGTGCGCGGACTCTCATCTGGGAGAACCGGGTTTGATTCCCCACTCCTCCACTTGCACCTGGCTGGATGGCCTTGGGCAAGCCATAGTTCTGACAAGAGCTGTCCTTGAAAAAGAGCAGTTTCTGTCAGAGCTCTCTCAGCCCCACGCACCTCACAGGGTGCCTGTTGTGGGGAAGGGAAGGGAAGGGAAAGGAGCTTGTCAGCCGCTATGAGACTCCTTCGGGCAGTGAAGGGCTGGGGGGTATAAATCAAATCTCCTTCCTTCTTCTAATTCAGTAGACAGGGCTTGAGTCCATGACTGCTGTCCTGAAGGTGGCATCAGACACACCAAGGTGCTCTGGGCACAGCTGTGTTTGTCTCCTAACCTTAGGAAGGAAAGCCCAGGACAGTGGGGGCTGCGTTTACTTTGGCATGGTGGGGGAGGAAATGACGGGAAGAAGCTATTTTGGAGCAGAGAGATTACGGAGGGGAAGAGGGTCAGTGCTGCAGGGGGGGGTCTCTTATTGCGACCGCCCCTATTGAATTTGCTTCTCTCTTTTGCAAATCCGTCTCCCCCCTCCACACTGTCTTTGGTGATCTTTCACCCAATGTTTTCACCGGCTTACTCAGAAGTCCGCGTGGCTTTGAAAATGGATGCCTGTCAGCCCCCCTTTGAGCAGGGGGGACTTGCCACAGACTTCTCAAGTGGTTTACAAAACAAAACTGCCATTAAAAGATGAGGGGAAAACTTTGACGCAACTTGAAACGGAAATGCAAAAGGGAGCCGAGCAAGTGCCGGCTGCTGGGTTCTAAGCGAAACGTCCCGTCACGGAGGCTGTCGGAGCCCAGATGTCTTCTTCACCAGCATCCAAAAGAGCCGGCAGAATCTCCTGGAAGAGAGCTCCTTAATTGGGGGGCCTGTCCCCAAAGGCCAGGCTTCTTGCAAGTGGCAACCAAACAGCCTTAAAGGAAGGGATTTTGAGCACAGCTTCATTAGCGGATCACAAGACTGGGGCTGAGAAAGTCACTTGACAGCGGATTTCCTTCCCACCTGCTCTGATCATTTTGTTGTTGTTGTTGTTGTTGTTGTTGCTGACACAGCTGGTAATTAAAGGGAAGTCTTCCAAGAGCAGAGATGAGATGAATCTGCTCCCTCAGACCCTTCTCGGAATTTTCCTTGATGGAGAATTGTAATGCTAAACATTCTCCATATTCTATTCTCTCAGGATCTGAAGATTTTTCCAATGTTTTTGAATGTTGGAAACACGTATCCAGCACTCATCTACACTCGTTTTCAATATCTGATATTCACTTTCAGGAGTAGCACTGCCTTTGCCCGAACACTCCGTCATGATGTATCCCTGCAGATCTGTAATCACAATGGAAAGAAAGACATCCTGGAATACCTTGGGCATGAGGAGCATCATTAATCTCTCTCTCTCTCTCTCTCTCTCTCTCTCTCTCTCTCTCTCTCTCTCACACACACACACACACACACACACATACATACACACACATCTGGCTGCAGGTTGGGGTTTGTTTGCATTGCCCAAGAACAGAGGTAGACACCTGTAGGGAGGGGTCATTTCCTGCAGGAGCACACAGGAGCGGAGCTCCGGCAGTAAAGAGCCCAGGGGGTGGGCACATGCAACAAGCCCCACCCCCTGCTCCCAGGAGCCCCGGGCTACAAGGAGCAAGAAGCCTCTTTCTTTCTTTCTTTCTTTCTTTCTTTCTTTCTTTCTTTCTTTCTTCCACCTCCTTCTCTTTCTTTCCCTCATTCCCTCCTTTTCTCTCTCTCTCTCTCTTTCTTTCTGTCTTTCCCTCCTTCTTTCCTTCTCTTTCTTTCCCTGTTTTCCCCCTTCTTTCCTTCTCTTCTTTCCTTCCTTCCTGTACAGATCTGCGCATGTGTCCCCCCCCAGCTAGCAATCCAAAACAGTCCAGTGGCACCTTTAAGGCCAAGTTTTATTCAGGTACAAGCTCTCCCTCCTCCCTGAGGACAGATCTGCACGTCCCCCCCCCCCAGTAGCTAGCAATCCAAAACAGTCCAGTGGAGCTTGAGCGGTGGGTGTTGCCTTCTGACACACTTCCGGTGACATCAGGGGGCGTGGCATATGCAAATAAGTTATGCTAATGAGTTATGCTAATGAGCTCCTGCACTTCTTTTTCTACGAAATGACCCCTGCCTGTAGGCATCCCCAGAACAGACATCTACATGCTGATCCTTCTCCTCAGGACTGTAGGCAGATTTGGGGTGCTACTTTCTGGGAGGAAAGCAAGCTAAATGTGTATTGAGCAACAAGTGGCTGGAGGAGGCAAGTGTATGTCTATCACGTGATTAAGAAGTGCTCTACCCTCAGTGCATCTGAAAGGGTCACACCATAAGGGATGGGAAGTGCTGGGGAGGGGCCGTGGCTCAGTGGCAGAGCCATTCCTTGGCATGCAGAAGGTCCCAGGTTCAATCCCCGGCGGCAGCATCTCCAGTTGAAAGGACCAGGCAGCAGGTGATGGGAAATACCTCTTCTGCCTGAGACCCTGGAGAGCCTCTGCCCATCAGAGTAGACAATACTGACCTCGATGGACCGGGGGGGGGTGGGTCTGATTCAGGAGAAGCACGATTCATGTGCACATATTGGGGAGGGGCCATGGCTCAGTGGTAAAGCAGCAGCTTGGCATGCAGAAGGCCCCAGATTCGGTCTCCAGTGGCATCTCCGGTTAGCAGGATCATGAAGGAGGAGATGATGTGAAAGACTTCTGCCTGAGACCCCGGAGAGCCGTTGCCAGTCTGAGTAGACAATGCTGACCTCGCTGGACCGGGGGGGGGCGGGCGATTCAGTAAAAGGCAGATGCGCGTTCAAGTGGGGCTGGTCCCAGAGAGAAAGAGAGGGAGCCCGGCACTGGGGCGTGGAGCTGCCAGTGAGCAGAGGCCAGGGGCATGAAGAGGGAGGGGCCCAATCATGGGACTGGCAGGAAGAAGGCCGTGGGGAGGCCGAGACGCTGGCTGCAGGGAGTGCACGAGTGGGGTGGGAGAGAGGGGTTGTCGGAGGGGAGCCGGGATGAGTTGCGGGGTCCAGGCGGCTAGGAGTAGCGGAAGGGGCAAGATCTGGAGGCTGAGATAGTTGGGAGGTCCCAGCGGGAAAGGTTCAGGCGGTCCGTGAGTCTGAAGCAGCCCTGGGACCGACCCATACCAGCTCAGGTGGCCATACTGGGAACCTGAGAGCTCTCAAAGTCTTGAATATTCTTTGAAAGCAGCAGCAGCAGTGTGTGTGTGTGTGTGTGTGTGTGTGTGTGTGTGTGTGTGTGGTGGGGGTGTTGTACACGAGTAACACTTTTCCTCTGTGCCATTTCCATGATTGAAAATTCCCTCCCCAGGAGGAGGGAGAAAACACAGCTGACTTTTAAAGTTAATTAAACACAGAACCAGCCCCACAGGTGGAAAGGAGAGGGCCTGCAAGGACTCCTGGAGGGGAACCCCACCCCCCTTGCCTCCCTTCCCGCATCCAGCCCTTCCCCCCTTCCGCCCCTCCTGGCTCCTCCCTCTTCTCTGCTTCCTTCCTTTCCCCCACCCCATCATCCCCCCCTTTGCTCCTGTGCCTCAAGCAAGAGAGATGTTCTAGAAATGCTCTGCATAAACACTCCCCCCCAACCCGTCTTCCCTCTCTCAAGTCCAGCTTTCCTTCCTGACCCCACCCCAACATTTTTATCATTCCTGCCTTTCAACCTCTCCCCACACACACACACACACACCACAAACTCTCCTCAGATTTCAACATGAGATCGCAGTGGCCATTTTGGATCGCCTTGGCAACCAAGGGCTGTTAAGGTTGCCTAGGCAATCCAAACTGGCTGCCTAGATTTTTTTTTTTTTTTTAAAAAAAGGAATTCTCCTGAGATCTTGGCTTTTGAAAACTTTTTAAAATTTCTTGTATCTCCTTTTTTTAATTAAGGTTTTTTTCTGAAAATCCGGTGGTTCCACTTGACGTGTACAAAATCTCTTCTGTCTGTGGCTGATCCCACCGTACTCCGGGGCCAAGACAAGTTCCAAATTAGATCCACAGATGGGGCAGATGTATCCTCATCTATGTTGACACGAGGCCCCTTGTTCCTGTGTGTGTGTGTGTGGGGGGGAATCACGCCATCAATGGAAAGCGGAGGTTTACCTTTCCCCTGTTCCTTACCCTGTGGCATGCCAGTTTGGGTTGAGACAAAGAAAAAGAAACTAAAATATAGCTACATACGTAGTGCTAATGTACAAAATATCACATATAATTTAATTATACATTCAGAAGTGCTAAAATATCATTTAAAACCCACAATCCTATTGTTAAGCATAGAAGTACGTAATCCTAATACAAAGACAAATGTCCAATCATATAAATACATGTTAAAAGGTACAAATTATATCCACTGGAGCTTTGAGTATTGCAAATTGGGCCTACATCCATGGGCATAGGGCATATTGTGCATCTTGATGAGTTGCCCATGTTGCATCTCAAGGATATTTATCACCACTTGCTCCACGGGTGAACATCTCAGTGAGCGTAAGGTCCATTCTGTGTATGATGAGTTTTATGTATATTTCTGTTAAATTAATGGAGCGCTCAGTCTGAAAACCCGAGGAAGGCTTTTAGCTGAAACGCACTTGGTATTGGTTCTTGCAGATGGATATAATTTGTACCTTTTAACCTGTATTTATATGATTGGACATTTGTCTTTATATTAGGATTAGGTACTTGTATGCAGAACAATAGGATTGTGGGCTTTAAATGATATTTTAGCACTTCTGAATGTGTAATTAAATTAGATGTGATATTTTGTACATGAGCACTTTGTGTGTAGCTATATTTTAGTTTCTTTTTCTTTGTCTCAACCAAAAGTGTAGGGTTGTGCTTTTCTCCCCCTTTTTGGTCGCACTTATGCCAGTTCGGGTTGCCAGCCTTCAGGTGTTGGCCGGAGATCCCCTGGAATTGGATCTGATCTCCCGACGACAAGAGATCAGCTCCCCTGGAGGAAAAGGCGGCTCTGGAAGTTGGTGTCTCTGGCAGTCTGCCCTGCTGAGGTCCCTCCCCTCCCCAAACCCCACACTTCCCCAGGCTCCAGACACCCCAAATCTCCAGGAATTTCCCAAAGCAGAGTTCGCAAGCCTCATAAGAACATAAGAGAACATAAGATAAGCCAATGTTGGATCAGGCCAATGGCCCATCCAGTCCCACACTCTGGGTCACACAGTGGCCAGAAATTCCAGGTGCCATCAGGAGGTCCAGCACTGGGGCCAGGACACCAGAAGCCCCCTCCCACTGTTGCCCCCCCAAGCACCAAGAAGACAGAGCATCACTTGCCCCAGAGTCCCTATCTAGACCTTGTGGCTAAGAGGCACTGATGGACCTCTGCTCCATATGTTGATCCAATTCATAAGAACATAAGAGAAGCCAATGTTGGATCAGGCCAAAGGCCCATCCAGTCCCACACTCTGTGTCACACAGTGGCCAAAAATACCAGGTGCCCTCAGGAGGTCCAACAGTGGGGCCAGGACACCAGAAGCCCTCCCACTGTTGCCCCCCCAAGCACCAAGAAGACAGAGCATCCCTTGCCCCAGAGTCTTTATCTATACACTGTGGCTAAGAGCCACTGATGGACCTCTGCTCCACATGTTTACCTAATTCCCTCTTGCAGCCGTCCATGCCTGTAGCTGCCACCACCTCCTGTGGCAGTGAATTCCATGTGTTCATCACCTCTCTGGGTCAAGAAGGACTCCCGCCATTTCATGGAGTGCCCAGGAGCTATAGTGTTGTGAGAAAGGGAGACAAACATGCCAGTGCTTGAAGTATTTCTCTCCCAGCCAGACTCACCTCTGCACCAGGGCCAGGCAGGACAAACAAACAAATAAACAAAGCAGCTGTTGAGCACGGAAGGTGCCAGGATTGAGCTCCCCTCATCCATGTCTGAATCCACTTTTATTTCAAAGTAGACCCCCCCCCCCAGTACGCTCTTTACTGGGAAACTAGCAGACACATCAGCCAACCTCTAGACCTCCTTTCTCAATGGAAGGCAGAGACACACCCCAGCCAAGGGCGTATCTGGCCCTCTGGCCCTCATCCGCGGGCCTCTCAAGGAGGGACAGAGAAGCAGCTGAAGAAACTCCGAGCTCAATCAATCGGCCCGTTTTCCTTTGCTCCTCCTCCGATTGCGGGCTTAGGTCTAGCAGGACTCAAACGCCGATTCTTTGAAATGAGAACTGTTATGTGCTCATCTTTGCAGGTCACTCGAAACTCTGTGAAGCTTTGAAATCCTTTAAACGTCAAAAAATGTCTGTTTGAGGAGCTGAAGGCTCCATTGCCAAACGATCTAACAGGTCTAGCGGTAAGTGCTCCTGCAGATAAGTGTCTTCCAGGCGGAACGTGCCTTGAGTTGCAAATCATATTCCGGCACATCAAGGAGAAGAACAGAGAGCCTTTTAGTGTTGGCTGAGCAAGTGATGAGATCCATGAATTATGGAAATTGCCTCCCACATAGAGGACGCTCCCCACCCCCCCCACCCCAGCCATATTAGTTTGATTAGCCTGTTTGCTGTCTGCACTGTTTTCGCAGGGGCAATCCATATATCTCACAGACGGCAACCTATAAATGCCCCATAGACTGTTTTTCTTCCTTCCTTTTGTGTTTGTATTTTTGTAGTAATCTCTGCAAAACATTTTGTTCGGAGGGAGACAGGCAGCTGAATCGCACCTTTCCTCCTCCTCCTCCTCCAAAGTGCCGCTCTGCTGTTGATAAATCCATGTGCTTCCATTTCTGGTGAATAGCTGAACACCTTTCCAGGAGATAAGCCAGACTTTATCTAAATCTTCAAAGGTTCCTCGTCCTCTGGGCCAACGTACCCGACTGACTCCCTGGCAGAGGATCAGGGTCCATCTACCTTGAAAGCCCTGCAAGTGGCGCCGGAAGGTTTGCGTCTGCATTCGCCCACATCTCCCCTTCCCTCTTGTCTTCCCAACCACATAAGCTCCTTTTGGCTAAACAAGTGCCTTTCCTTCTTATGTTGCCTGGCAAAATGCCATGACTGTGTTAGCCACTCAGCATCCTGCCTCTAACCATTGCAGTCCCCGTGTCCCTGCAGAATCCAAGATGCTATGAAGGAGGGGAGGGGAGGAGGGAGGAGAAGAAGAAGAGGAGGAGGAGGAGGAGACTGGATTTATACCCTGCCCTTCTTTCAGAATCTCAGAGCAGCTTACGGACTCCTTTCCCTTCCCCTCCCCACAACAGACACCCTGTGAGGTAGGTGGGGCTGAGAGAGCTCTTTTGAGGACTGCTCGTGAGAGAACAGCTCCGAGAGAACTATGGCTTGCCCAAGATCACCCAGCAGCTGCAAGTGGAGGAGTGGGGCATCAACCCTGGTTGTCCCAGATTAGAGTCCGCGCACTTAACCACTACAACAAACTGGAGGGAGGGAGGCTTCCCTTCATAACCACAACGGTCCTTATGGAGAGTATAGGTTTCTGCCCCCCAAGCCTGTCCAGGAATGGGAGGAGAATCCTATAGTTTTACAATATATTTAACAGCAAGCCAGGGAGGTAGACTACCCTCTCTGGATTTCAGAACAATATGCCACCAGAATTCCTTTTTAACTAGTCCTGGCTTTTCCCCAAGTGAGGGATTCAAAACCTTTAGGTTAGCCTCTGGGACAGAACACACTAGCACCTCCTCAGAGATGCACTCTTAATACTCAGTGGTAGCGTGTAGCCAGCCAGGCAGAGGAAAATAGACTTAGAATCTCAGTTACAACATCGAAGACCAGTTAGAAGCCAGAATAAGTTTATTCAGTACAGAACTTAGCATAGACCAGAAAGGATTTCAAAATAACAAGCCTAAGGCAGTTTGCCTTAACTAAACAGTAATTCATATTTACCCCCTTCAGGAACATCTACAGTCCAAATAGTCCAAGGGATCATGAAGAGAAATCCCATTGTTGCAGTCCATATGCTTTAAGTTCCAAAGCAAGCCTTTGTTCTACAACAGACCACATGGCAGGACACAAGAGCAGCAGAGAGCAAGAGACAGAGAGCAAGAGACAGAGAGCAGAACAGGACAGAGAGAGCTCTCTTCCAAGGGATCAGACAATTAAACCCCAATCTAATCATGACTAGCTGTGGCCATCAGCCAATCAGGAGTAACAGGGTGTGTGGCCATTTTTTTGGTCATCATGGGTACAAGTGGGGATAGGCTGGAAGTTTGGAAACCACACCTGCAGTCACATGGCCCCAAGCTCCAGCTCATCCATGGCTACGTGACTTCTTGCATGAGGCCTGCCTCCCCCCTTAGAGGTGTGAAGGAATGTGTGTTTATATGGCAGGGCTATAAGGTTTCTCTGGCCAAATGTGCAGGCCATTTGGCTTCAACAGGAAATACAACGGCAGCATGGTATCAGAAAGACATCCCAAGGGAAGGCAGGGGGCTTTTAGAAATCAATATTTCTATACATGGAGGTACACAGATGACTGGCAAAAGATCCTCTCTGGGAAAAGGATGAGTCGAAAGTTGCTGTGGCGAAGACCTCTGTGGTGCAGCAGCAGCAGCTCTGACCAAGTATGAGCCAAGGGGATGGGCTTTTGAGCAGTGTTCCCTCTAAGCTGAGTTTGTGTGAGCTAGCTCACAGTTTTTTAGCCTCTGGCTCACACGTTTTTGTCTTAGCTCAGGAAGGAGAGCTCCAGAGGAAACTAATTGATGCAAGAGCCGAATTGCTGGCTTGCAACTTTCATGCCAGGAGCTCACACGGTAGAATTTTTGCTCACAAGACTTCACAGCTTAGAGGGAAGATTGGCTTTGAGGATCCCCCGGAGAAGGAGAGCTGGGGGAGGGGAGTCTCCATCCTGCCCTCAACCAAGTGACTGATGCGTTGAGTCCTGCGAGCAGGGCTGGCTCTAGTGTCTAGTGGAAGCTCCAGCAGCAAGAGGTCATTGCCCCCCCCCCCGCATCTCTGCTGGTACCTCCGCTTTGACTCCTTCTCTCCCTAACAGCACCCAGAAGGAGGAGGAGGCTGGGGCAGAGGAGGGGGCTCAAAGGAGCTGTGGAGAGCCCCTCCCCCTTCACCGCCTCCAGGTCCCTCAGCAGCAGGACGTGGCATCAGCCCTGCAATGCTCTAAACGTGAGTCCTACATGAACGGCTAGTGTTGCCAGGTGGCCTCAAAGTCCCCAGCGGGGGACTTTGGGGGGTGTTACTGGAGGGGGTGGGCATCCCTAATCTGATGATGTCACACAGAGGGGACACCATCATGTTGTGGAGTGGCACCTCTCCCCAGCAGCCTTTAAAGCCATCCTTTAAAGCAGGGGTGTCAAACTCATTTGTTATGAGGGCCGGATATGACATAAATGAGACCTCGTTGGGCTGGGCCATGTGTGTCATAAAGGGTAATGCCCGGTAGCGGAGATATAAACTTTATAAAGGACACAAGCACAATGAAAGATTTTTTAAAACTTTAAATAAAACATGCTTAAAGCATTAGCACTCTTGCAATATTTTGTCTGTTTAACAGTCTCTGATAACTGACACCTCTTGCTCTGAGTTATTGCAGCAGCAGAACTGGAAACAGCCAGGGACTTGCGGGCCAGATTGCAGCCCTCCAAGGGCCTGAGCTGGCCCCCGGGCCACATGTTTGACACCCCTGCTTTAAAGGCTGCTGGGGAAAAGTGTGGGGGGGGGCTGCACATGCCTGCATTAGAGGCCCCAGGGCTTACAGTGCAGGCGTGCAGGGGCCCCCCCTCCAGCAAGGAAGAGGTGGGTAAGAGGCTGGGTGGTCACTGTTAGGTGTGGGGCTCCATCCCCCTGCCCACCAGCTGGCTAGTGGGTGTGAAGGAGCCCCTCCAAATTGGGCAGCCCCCACTAAACTGGAGGGGGGGTGTCTGGCAACCCTATGAACAGCTCTCGATTTGCCTCCATTTGATCACTGTCACTAAGCCTGAACTTCCTTTGTTTTGTTTTGTTTTTACAGTGATACAGGACACTTTTCTATGTTCTGTGTTTCATTTTGAAAAAAGACAGTGACTGGCTATGAGTTATGGATAGTTGGTTCTATGCCCAGAAAAAAATGTCAGGAAAGAACAGCACACAAATGGTTAATTATAAGTATCTTCATGTTCAGAACAGGCCTGGACTTTTGCACATAATCCCATTTTATGGTAGCTGATAATACTCCGTGAAGTATTGAATCATTCAGATCCGAAATCCAGCGAACTGCCGCTTCCTTCCTTTGTTTCAACAAAAGCTTTGGGTAAGAAGAGCCTTCGAAGTTTCCGTTCACTCTTGAATACAATTCCAGTAATGTCGGGTGCCTGCTCCCTTGATCTTAATTGCTGTGACCTAGACCCTTCTAATCTGTACACTGGCCATGGTTGCTGATCTAAGCATTTCAAGAATAATTAGATAGATTCTAAATAAAGGTTTTTAACTAAACAACTGAGTGATTATTGGCTGGGGAATATATGGTTTTCATTTTGAACTCAGATGGAATGAACAAATTTCTGCTTTTTCTTCCAGGTCTGGAAGCTGGGTCCTACTAAAACGAACAACTTGAGAGACTTACACTTGACACACAATACTCTGATTTAGAGTGGCTCATGGGTTGCTTTACTTCATCCAAAGAGGTTCTTCGTCCAGCATATTTGCGGGACTGTCTCTCCCCATAAGTGCCCTGTAGAGCTTTACATGTGGTAGAGCAACATCTACTGCCTTCTCTGCCTTGGCCCCAACCTGGTGGAACAAACCCCCAAATGAGATCAGGGCCCCGTGGGACTTATTGCAGTTCTGCAGGGCCTGTAAAACAGAGCTCTTCCCCCAGCATTCTGGCTAACTGGCTGGCATCCATTCATTCAAGTCCTTCTATGGATCAAAAACTGGCTAATTAATAGAAAACAGAGAGTGAGTATAAATGGGCAATTTTCTTAGCGGAGGGTGGTAAGCAGTGGGGTACCACAGGGATCAGTACTTGGTCCACTGCTTTTTAACTTGTTCATTGATGATTTGGAGTTGGGAGTAAGCAGTGAAGTGGCTAAATTTGCAGATTATACAAAGTTGTTTAGGGTGGTGAAAACCAGGGAGGATTGTGAGGCACTCCAAAGGGATCTATCAAGGATGGGTCAACATGGCAAATGGGGTTCAATGTGGCCAAGTGCAAGGTGATGCACATTGGAGCCAAAAATCCTAAATATAAATACACATTGATGGGGTCTGAACTGACAGAGACTGATCAGGAGAGAGATCTTGGAGTTGTAGTAGATAACTCACTGAAAATGTTGAGACAGTGTGTGACTGCAATAAAGAAGGCCAATGCTATGCTGGGGATTATTAGGAAGGGTATTGAAAACAGATCAGCCAATATCATAATGCCCCTATATAAATCAATGGTGCGACCTCATTTGGAATACTGTTTGCAGTTCTGGTCACCACACCTTAAAAAGGATATTATAGCTTTGGAAAAAGTGCAGAAAAGGGCAACTCGAATGATAAAAGGGTTGGAACACTCTCCCTATGAAGAAAGGTTAAAGTGCTTAGGGTTCTTTAGCTTGGAGAAATGACGACTGAGGGAAGACATGATCAAGGTTTATAAGATTATGCATGGGATAGAGCAGGTAGAGAAAGAGGTACTTTTCTCCCTTTCTCACAATACAAGAACCCGTGGGCACTCCATGAAATTGCTGAGCGGTCGGGTTAGAACGGATAAAAGGAAGTACTTCTTCACCCAAAGAGTGATTAACACTTGGAATTCACTGCCACAGGAAGTGGTGGCAGCTACAAGCATGGACGGCTTCAAAAGGGAATTAGATAAGCATATGGAGCAGAGGTCCATCAGTGGCTATTAGCCACAAGGTATAGCTAGGGGCTCTGGGGCAAGTATGGCACCTGGTATTTTTGGCCACTGTGTGACACAGAGTGTTGGGCTGGATGGGCCTTTGGCCTGATCAAACATTGGTGTCTCTTATGTTCTTATGTTCTTATTCTGGACACTCCTGCCCAAACTGCCCTTAGATTGCCTTCTGGTGCAAATGGCAGCCATCACCATCAATTGTAATCAGACTGCTATCACATCTCCGCCTGCCTGGTCTTCAATACAAGTGGCACCATGGACTATTATTGGCTCCTCGCCATCTGTCTTTTAATCGGGCTTTAGAATGTTGTTTTATTGTTATATTGATGTTGTGACCCACCTGAGCCTCCTTACTGGGGAGTGTGGGATATAAATCAAAATAAATAAATAAATCTCCATCTGTTTTAAAGAAATGGCATAAGAATTGATGAACATCAGAAGAGCCCTGCTGGATCAGACCAGTGGTCCATCTAGTCCAGCATCCCATCAGAGGAACGCTGCTAGATCAGACCAGTGAGGGTCCATCTAGTCCAGCATCATGTCTCACCCAGTGGCCAACCAGTTCCTCTGTAGGACCAACAACAGGGCACAGAGGCCAAGGCCTTCCCCTGATGAGAACATCAGAAGAGCCCTGCTGGTCAGACCAGCAAAGGTCCATCTAGTCCAGCATCCTGTCTCACACAGTGACCAACCAGTTCCCCTGGAGGGCCAACAACAGGGCAGAGAGGCCGAGGCCTTCCCCCAAGGAGAACATCAGAGGAACGCTGCTAGATCAGACCAGTGAGGATCTATCTAGTCCAGCATCCCATCTCACACAGTGGCCAAACAGTTCCCCTGGAGGGCCAACAACAGGGCAGAGAAGCCGAGGCCTTCCCCCGAGGAGAACATCAGAGGAACGCTGCTGGATCAGACCAGTGAGGGTCCATCTAGTCCAGCATCATGTCTCACCCATTGGCCAACCAGTTCCTCTGGAGGTCCAACAACAGGGCACAGAGGCCGAGGCCTTCCCCTGATGAGAACATCAGAAGGGCCCTGATGGATCAGACCAGCAAAGGTCCATCTAGTCCAGCATCCTGTCTCACACAGTGGCCAACCAGTTCCCCTGGAGGACCAACAACAGGGCAGAGAGTCCGAGGCCTTCCCCTGAGGAGAACATCAGAGGAGCCCTGCTGGATCAAATCAGTGGTCCATCTAGTCCGGCATCCTGTCTCACACATGGGCCAGCCAGTTCCTCTGGAGGGCCAGCAACAGGGCCTAGGAGCCGAGGCCTTCTCCTCATGTTGCTTCCTGGCACTTGGACTCAGAGGTTTACTGCCTCTGAACATGGTGGTTCCCTTTAGTCACCATGACCAGTAGCCACTGATTGACCTATCTTCCATTAATCTATCTAATCCCCCTTTAAAGCTCTTTATTGCTTTGACCATTACTACATCCTCTGGCTGTGAATTCCACATTATAAACACTTGTGTAAGGTGTATTTCCTTTTGTCCATCCTTTAATCTTCTGCCCAACAGCTTCATTGGATGTCCCCCTCAGAAGTGGGCCTATTGACCACCTCCTCCTCTTCAGTTCCAGGAGCCTGACTGACAGGGGTCATTCCGTAGAAGAAGAGGGGCAGAATCTCATTAGCATAACTCATCTGCATAACTCATTTGCATATGCCATGCCCCCTGACATCAACAAATCAACAAAGAATAAAGTGCTCAATAAGAACAGGATGGTCTCCGTAGTTTGCAGGGGAATATCAGGCTGCTATTAAAGGTGGTATTGCCTATAGTTGGTACACTGTCCAGCTATAGTTGGTACATAGTCCAGTGGTACCAGTGCCGTGTAGTATTTTGGCAGATCTTCCGTGGCTGTCCTTCCGCCCCGTTATTAACCACATGATGGTGGTAATGGTGGTAGTGGTGGCCCCTACGTAAAAGTCTGGCAGGCCCTGTGGAATTGCATGAGGTCCCGCAGGGCCCTGATCTCCTCTGGGAGCTTGCTCCACCAGGTAGGGGCTGCCACTGAAAAGGATCTGGCCCTGGTCGCTGCAAGCCTTACCTCCCTGGGGCCTGGGATCACCAGGCGATGTTGTGTCCCCTACCGAAGTGCTCTTGGGGGTATGTATGGGGAAAGGCGGTCCCTCAGGTAGGTCGGACCCTGGCCATCTAGGGCTTTAAAGGTAAGTACCAGCACTTTGAAACGGATCCGGTATGCTACTGGCAGCCAGTGCAGTTCTCTTAGCACAGGCTGGATGTGCTCCCACTTAGGGGAACCCATCAACAACCTGGCCACTGAGTTCTGCACTAGCTGCAGCTTCCGGATTAGAAGACAATGTTTTCATTATTGGACAAAATTTAAGGCAAAAAAAGATTCCCTTTTAAAAAATAATCACATGCTGCAGATAATAAAACAGCAAAACAGCAAAAACATATTAAAAACCAAGCGTAAAGTAATAATTATGACAACAAAACATAATTACTGTAAGGTAAGACTTGTCTTTGCTTTCACGTTATCTTTGGTTTTTTGATGAAAAAAGAACCGGCCAGCATCCTGCCATCCCTGGTGGAGGCCGTGTCGGGCTGGGCATGGGGACACCCTAGACCGATTGTCCTGCGTGATTTCCATGCCCATGTGGACGATGTGGCCTCCACTCAGGCGATGGACCTAGTGTCATCCGTGGTGCTGGGACTCTCCCAATATGTAACGACTCCCACTTACCAAGCCAGACACATGCTCGATCTGATTTTCGTGGGATTGGTCACAGTGGACCGAGGTCACTGCCTCAGCAGTTCCATGGTCAGACCATCATGCCCCGAAGGCCCATCTGAATGTTTCACCCCAACCCTGTTTGAGCGGTGAGCAGATTTCAGCTCGCCTGCGGAGCCAAATGGACCCTATGTGGCTTCAAATGGCCCTGCGGGATCCGATGCCCCCTGGCAGCTCATTAGATGAGCTTGTGGAGGATTGGCACAGCTGAGTGGAACACACAGGAGCAGGGGGTGGGGCTTGTTGCATGTGCCCGCCCCCTGGGCTCTTTACTGCCGAAGCTCCACTCTTGTGCACTCCTGCAGGAAATGACCCCTGCTGACTGACCAACTGCTCTCGCCACCACCACCCCTGCTCCTGTGTGTTCCACTCATGCCCAGACTTTGCCTGGCATCTCTTGTTAAAGGGGTCCTAGGAAGCAGGGCTGTCATCGTGGGCTACGTAGACTGATGGCCTGGCTAGGTATGAAGCGGCCTCATGTGTCCCTGTCCTTTGGGTGAGGAGACAGAACCCCTTGCAGGACTCCGGAATGAGAATGTTCTTCACACTTGTGTGGAAGTGCGGCAGATGGAGGGGAGTTGGCATGGAGCCATTAGAATCCGGACGCTCAGCGGAATGAGCTCTGTCCCATCTGCCACTAGGTAACCGAGTGCTGGCTCCTCTTTCCCCCCTTCTGCCTCCCCCCACCCCCTCGTTTTTGTCGTTGTTCACTCGCACAGTCGAGTCCAACTCTTCACGACACCATGGCCCACATTGCACCAGGCCCTCCTGTCTTATGCCGTCCTCTGGAGTTTGCTTAATTTCATGTTCACTGCATTAATAACACTGTCTAACCATCTCATCCTCTGACGTCCCCTTCTTCTTTGACCTTCAGTCTTTCCCAGCATCAGGGTCTTCTTCTCCAGTGAGTGCTCCCTTCTCATTGGGTGGCCAAAGTCTTTGAGCTTCAGCTTCCGTATTCAGCAGCATCCATTGCAGCTTCTCCCGCGGGGGACATCTTCCCATTGCTTCTGGATCCTCTTTTAGTATTCCTGAATCCAGTGTAATTTGGTAGCAGTTGAGGGCTAGAGATGTGCATGAACTGGGAAAATGTGGTTCAGTTTGTGGTTCATGGCACGCCCAGTTCACTAACCATGAACTGTCACAAACTTTTAGGGGCCAAACAAACTGGTTCAGCTTGTGAGTTTTGTAACCTGGTAGAAAAGGGCCCCTTCAGCATGCTGGAGACACCAAACTTGCAGGGGATCTCTGGCTGACTCTCCTCTACCTACCCGCCAAGTTTGGAGAGGATTGGATTTATGGGGTCCAAGTTATGCCCCCCTCCCCAAAAAGGTGCCCCAAGAAAGTGCTTTCTGGGAAATGACCGTGTCTCATTTCCCCAGAAAGCACTTTCCTGGGGCCACCGTCTTCAGGGGGATGCAACTTTGTCCCCGTAAATCCAAATCTTACCAAACATGGAGGGCAGATACAGGCGAGTCAGCCAGTGACCTCCTGTGAGGTTGGTGTCTCTAGCTTGCACAGGATCTGTTCTATATACTCCTGAACCTGCTCCTGTCAAAATGACAGGTGGTCTTTTTGACCAGTGCAGGTTAGGAGGTTCAGGACTGTATAGAACAGATCGTGTGCAAGCGAGAGACACCAAACTCACAGGGGACCTCCCCCCAGATGCTCTTCTACATGTCTTCCAAGTCCCCCCCCCCCGTTGGGACTCTCAGCCACTGTAAATAACCTATTGGGAAGTGGGGGGGGGGTGATTTGGGTGGCGGTTTCTCGGGGAATATAAGCCGGCCTGCGAGCCGGCCAGGCCAAAGTCGTCTTGTTCCTGATCAAATAAAGTACGCTTTGCTGAAATCACTCTCCATCTGCGTCCTTTTCAGTATGTTAAAAGCAATGCAGTGAGTGGGATTGCAAGAGGTGGCAAACAGTGCAGTAAAAGCAGGACCATCCGGAGAGGTGCCTTCTTGGGTTGCTCCGGTTCTGATCCCTTCATAAAAACGCCCCCCCATTCACTTCTCCGCCTTGCACTTTATCGGGAAAGAGAGGAGTGCGGGCGTCTTCCGGCCTCCCCTCCCCTCCTCGCCCACCCGTTCTGACCCACCCCTCCCCCTTTGCGTTATCCCCATCTAGTTCCAATCAACCGGTGTCCCATTGGGATGTCAATATCCAGGATGAGTTCATCACTCAAGCGGACTCGAGCCACTCAGAACGAAGAGGGCTTCTCAGGTCAGGATGGCCTGCTCTCTCAGAGAGCCGCGGAGAGGCTAAAGAGGAGGTGAAAAGGAGTTTCTTTTTCTGGGCACCCAAAGGGCCAGTGACGCCTGCAGTCTCTCGAGGGGCACAGTCCCAGAGGATTTCATCCAACAAAGGGAGGGCACAGCTGGAAACTCCCATTTAAACCAGGGAAACAACGGTTGGACTGGTTTCCTTATGTGACCAATTTTAAATCCAGTACTTTAAATCCTTCCAGCCTTCACGAGGGTTACCAAGATGAGTAAAACATTAAAATATAGATAAAATCACATGTTAAGGTAAAGGTAAAGGTTCCCTTGCTCGAAAGCCAGTCGAATCCAACTCTAGGGTTGCGGTGCTCATCTCCGTTTCCAAGCCGAAGAGCCAGCGCTGTCCGAAGACGTTTCCGTGGTCATGTGGCCGGCATGACTAAACACCGAGGTGCACGGAATGCTGTTCCCTTCCTACTGAAGTGGTACCTATTTATCTACTTGCAATGTCTTGCTTTCGAACTGCTAGGTTGGCAGGAGCTGGAACAAGAGACGGGAGCTCACTCTGTCATGCGGCACACTCGGGTCTCGAACTGCCGAACTACTGACCTTCCACTAAACCACTAAAATAACCCATTCCCAAACACATATCATTAAAACAATTAAAAACAGAGTTAAAAAGTAGGATTAAAATACATACAAAAGACAAAAACTTTTGTTAGGAAGGAAACAAAGGAAACAAAGCAAGAAGTCTGAGAGCCAGTCTGGCATAGTGGTTAAGAACTGCAGACTCTAATCTGGGAGAACCGGGTTTGATTCCCCACTCCTCCACATGCAGCCAGCTGGGTGACCTTGGGTCAGTCACAAATTCTCTCAGAGCTGTTGTCTCACGGGCAGTCCTTGAGAGAGCTCTCTCAGCCCCACCTGCCTCACAGAGTGTCTGTTGTGGGGAGGGGAAGGGAAAGGAGATTGTAAACCACTCTGAGACACCTTTGGGTACTGAAGGCATGGTATAAATCCAGTCTCCTCCTCCTCCTCCTCCTCCTCTTCTTCTCTGACTGACGGAAGACAGCAACAGAAGGGGACGGACGAGTCTCCCTGCGGAGAGAATCCCAGAGCATTGGGATTGGGAAAACGGTCTCCTGGGTTGCCGCCCACCTAATCCAAAGGGTCTGTCTCATTGCTCTAGGATCTCACTCAAAGTCTTTGACGTCCCCGAGCACAGTATTTTTAAAATTTAATTTATTTACCTTTTTAATAGTTTTTCTCACTGAGGCCTAAAGCAGATCGCACCACGTAAAACAGTGCAAGCAACAGTACAGGACACCCAATAAGCAAGGTAATAGGATTAGGATTGCAGGATGCGGCATTTTCGCTTTTGAGCTGGGCCCAGATGGACAGCCCCTGGGGCACGTGCCCGCCCCTCAAGGCAAACCACCCTGCCAGGATTGGATCTCAGCGGCCTTTCAGCAGCGGTTCAAAAGAGCAGGCTCTGGGCTTCAAAAGGCAGGGCGGGGAGGGCGTTTCTGCTTCCCCGCCATTTCCCAATGAGGCGGCTGCGCAAAAGCCACAAGGACCACGAAGCGGCGTTGGGAGTCGACGTGTCATTCCTCCCCACCTGGTGATGAATCTCCCTGAAACGGCTTTTGAGAATCCGTCGATATCTTCCCTTTAAACATCCTCTGAGTAATGTTGCTAAATCAGTTCATTAAAAGTTTTCTGCTTATTCCCCGTCGAAGCCCCGCCAATCAATTCCGCAGTGCCAAGACATGTCCCTGGGCAATCTTCGCACATCTGGGAGTATTTCCTTTCTTCTGCAGCAAAGCGGTCCCCCTCTGCTTTGCCATCGCTGCTCATAAAGTGTCTCTCCTTGATCTCCAGGATTGTCACTCCTGAACACGCCCCGCTTAATAGCTCCCCTCCCCTCCATTCATTTGGGATGATTTGGTGGAGCTTTCCGTGCCGCTCTCTGGAAGAAAGGCCTTGAGAGCAGGGACTTTAATTGGTTCGCTTTGCCATCATCTCCCAGAAATAAAAGAGGAAATAATTGATTATCCCAGCTCAAAAACAGGGCTGCCGCCTGAGTTCTAGGAAGCTTCAAGAGTCCCCCTTCGCTTCTCACCTGCCCGGGCAGCTCCACATTTTTATAGTATCATAATAAAGCACACGCTCATTACAGCACAACGTTACAGCACAAGCAGCATCTGATGTCTTAAGCAGCGATACAATCAAGTAGATAAGCTCGAGTTAAAGGAAAGCTTACCTGGACCTGGATTGGCCAGGTGAGCCCAATCTTGTCAGAGCTCAGAAGCTAAGCAGGGTCTGTCCTGGCTAGACCTCCAAGGAATACCAGGGACATGATAGGGGGGCAGGCAACGGCAAACCACCTCTGGACATCTCTTGCCTTGGAAAGCCTACGGCAGGGGTGTGAAACATAAGTCCTGGGGGCCAGAACCGGCCCGCCTGTCAGGGTCCTTAGTCAGGTTACGCAATACAGGGCTTCATGAGAGGACAACTGTTTATTGGTAGATCAAGACAGGAGGGCCTGACGGGAGCTGGTCCATGGGGTCGCGAAGAGTCGGACTCGACTGTGCAACTGAACAACAACCAGTACTAGAGACACGTGTACAGCTTGTGTCAGGAATGGCCGTCAGCACTAGGGCCCCTGACTTATACTAGGATCAAACATCCTCCCCGTAAGCATGAGCCAATGGATACATCTCGCACGTGCAAGTAAAGCAAGCAGGCAAAGCAAAAGCCGTTAACTTTCCCAGCTGAGTAAAACTGCAGCTGGAGCATCTACAAGGTCAAACCTAAGATAGTAAACAGTTGGTGAGCCAGGGAGAACGGAGACAGAAAATGGGAGGGCACCCCTCCACATACCAGACCCATGACAGGGCTACCTGACACCGCCCAGGGCTCTTATGCAACTAGTGCAAGGGAGGGAACAGGCAACTGCTGCTGACCCACTTCGGAGGAACCTCGTCTGCAGCAGTCAAGCAGCGTGGGAGCATCTGCCCAGTGCTGCACCGCTGGCTCTCCAGTCTGCCCCGGTGGGTTTTCCTTTGCACCCCCCTCCCGGCCCTTGGGGCCTTGCAGTGAAGACATACCAACTCAGAGCTTACCAGCTGCTGTCCTTTATCCAGTTTCTATCTCCGGTACCCGGCATTAAATTTTATGGAACGCTTGGCCCAGCCTGACAAAGTGACATTTATGTCAGATCCAGCCCTTGTAACAAATGAGTTCGACACCACTGGCCTACAGAGTCACCATAAATCGGTTGTAATTTGAGTTTGGGGGGGGTGAAGGAAAACTTGATGAGCCACGGTGGGAGGGAGGGAGGGAAGGAGGGAGGAAGGTCCATAGCCAGAAACTTTGGGTGGTGGGGCACTGGGGGGGCATGATGTGGGGTGGGCAGGCAGGCGCTCGTAGGGAAAAAAAAATCTTTCCCTGTGCGCTGCAGCTGAAGCCCACCCAGCCCTGGCACTCTCGGCCCCAGAAGGCCAAGTAGGGCTCTCGCCGCATGCCCCAGCAGCCGAGGACGCCTGGCCCAACCTGGTTCTGTGGCCTTCAGGGCTCCGGGCTTGGCGTGGCAACAGCCAAGGAGAATGGCCCGCCCCGGTGCCTCACTGCGCCTGCGCCAGCCTCCCCGGTTCACCTGAGGCTGCAAGGGCGGCAGGGGTGGAGCTCGCTGCCGGCGCAGGTGCAGCCGGGGTGGGCCGTTCTCCCCAGCTTCTGCTGTGGCACACGGACCATCAGCCATGCCTGACCAAGGACTCCCGGCCTAGCTTGAGCAGGTCCTGGCTACTCCGGGTGAGGAGGAAGGTGAGGGTAGACTCGGGGTGGAGGGGCGGGGCAGATCCGGAGTAGGGCACCTGCCCCTGGGAACTCCACTGTGGCTATGGGCCTGGAGGGAGGGAGGGAGGGAGGGAGGCCCTGAATGCCTGTCCTCCTTTGTCCCGGCCTCCATCTTCTTCCCCACCCTCCGTTGCCTCCCCATTGTCTAGTTTTCAACTATAAACTGCTCCGGGCAGGGGCTTGTCTTCCCATGTTTGCAAGGCGCTGTCCACATTGTGAGTGCAGGGATTGTTGTGCTTCTTATTTCCAAATGCTGTATATTCCACAGTCTCCTGCCGTCTGAGGCCAAGGGCCAATATTTGCCTGAGCTCCACATTGTCTTTCTAGCCATCAAGCTAGAGAGGGGAGGTATGAAATCCCTGGAGTATTTTCTGGAGACACCTTGGCAGCGGGGGGTGGGGGGGGAGGAGAAAGCCTTGCATAGGGTCTGCGTGGGACATCTGCAGGTAAGCAAAGCAAGCAGGTGCATGCAAATTGGGGCTATTTTCATCATTTCAATATGTGGTCAAGCTCTTTCTCGTGCAACTGCTTGTGCCCAAATGCAAGGTCTTGTCCAATGCGCAGGATTTGGCCTTCCGGGTGGATAGTGTGTTTGTTGTAGTAGACAGAATCGCTGTCCGTTTGAGTGCAGGTGGAGGCGGCTGGGGTTTGCCAGAACAGCTCCCCAGGGCAGCACTTTGCAGGACCAGCCAAAGGTGCTTAAGAACAAGTGTTGGCGCTGCAGAGCAAGTCCTTGAGAAAAGATCTCTGTGTTAATTGTTGTAGATTTTCCGGGCTGTCTGGCCGTAGTCTTGGCATGGTGGGACCTGACGTTTCACCAACAGCTGTGACTGGCGTCTTCAGAGGTACAACACAGAAAGATGGAGCACTCTCTGTGTCAAGGTGAGAAGGAAAATGGCAGGCAGGTAATTTATATCTACTCAGGAAGGTGGGGTAGGGCTGAGTCGTTATCATGTAGGAGTACCCCAGGCTGTGAAACATGCTAATGGAGGAGCTTTCCTGAGGAGGTTCTTTTGCATGTGGATGGGCTGTTGAAATTGTGATCTTATCTGTAGTGCTGTTGTAAGAATTTTTTTGTGTTTTTCAGGAATAAAAGAACATGAAAGACACTGCAGACTTGGCGAGCCTGAAAAATCAGCAGTGGCTGAACATAGCCTAACTCAAACAGGACACAGTGTCTTATTCCAAGACACTGAAAGGCTGGACGACACATCTAGTTACCATGTCAGATTACACAGGGAAGCCATTGAAATTCATAAACATAAACACAATTTCAACAGGAAAGAAGAGAGTTTAAAAATAAATAGGGCATGGTTTCCTGTCCTGAAAAACACAGAGTGCTCTACATAGGAAAGCCTCTCCTGTGTGATTGAGTCTGTTAACGCACTGTCCGAGGCTCCCAGGGGGAGGGAGGGAACCAGCCAGAGCTTTCTTCCTGGCCAGGCTGCCTCAATCATATACAGGAGACAAAGGAGGGCAGGCAGGGAGGGAGGGAGTGAGTGAGGGAGAGCTTGCTTTGCTGAGGTGCCTCAGTTGCATGGCAGAAATACCAGGTACCTTTAAGACCAACAAAGTTTTGTTCAAGGTGTGAGTTTTTGTGTGCCTTGTTACAGTGTGTGTGTATTCTGTTGGGCTCCTTATGCTGTGTGCGTGTGGTTTTTTTGGGGGGTGGGGGGTGGGGCTCCTTTTGCCAGGCCTCTCCTGGGTTCAACTGGGTTCCCTCCCCCTTTTCACTGTGTTCATACGCTCATGATCCAGCTTTTCTCATTAAGAAAGCAATGTGAACTATTTTATCATGTTCTTGACCAACAAATGAAACAACTTGTGTACAAAAGCTCACAATGCCCAGCCATTTCATGTTTTCCCCTGGATCCTAGGCTCAGAACACTGAGCATGAGATTTATGTAATAAATGTCAACAATTCAAAAGTAGGTTTGCAGCTTACAGATACACACCTGAACAGCATACTCAAGATTGTTACAGCACAGACATTTTGATGCAATAATTCAGAGCAAGAGGTGTCAGTTATCAGAAACTGTTAAGTAGACAGAATATTGCAAGAGTGCTAGTGTTTTAAGCATGTTTTATTTAAAGTTTAAAACATTGTTAATTGTGTTTGTCTGTGTCCTTTATAAAGTTTATATCTCCGCTACCTGGCATTACATTTTATGACACACATGGCCCGGCCCAACAAGTTCTCCTTTATGTCAGATCTGGCCGTCATAACAAATGAGTTCAGCACCCCTGCATTAGACCATCTGTATACATGAGAGTTATAATAAAAACATTATTATATATAAAAATAAGACATAAACAGAATTCAAATTTGAGCCTAGTTATAGTACAATTTCCATATCCTCATGATCAACATACAAAATGTAGCAACTTGATAAGTAATTTTAGGATTCATGTCAGATAGCAGATAGCCTGACTTTATTCGTGTGACCAGCAGTCTTGTCCAGCAGAGGTGTAATAATCTTCAAACAGAGATTATTTATAGTTCACTTTTCTCACTGGGTTTACAAAGAATAAATCAGAATGATCAACGGGGACCTAGAAAAGATGACGCCATAGGCATTTGACTTGCAGATATCTGAAAAACCATCCAGTGGCGAAGCACAGCAAAGGTTTTAGATGATACATTAAATCAAAGCCAAATTTTACATAGTAGAAACCAACCTACAGCAACAATCTACACACAGTGATATAATCAACCATTTCTAATCTGCCGCTTCTTTCTGGACCAAATTATTACTATGCCAAAAGCCCTTTTGGATAATTCAGTGTCATGGGCACGGGTGAGGATGAGCTGACAGAGCCTGCAGAAACCACAGCTGGCCCCTCTGAAGCAGCAGAGGATAGCTGGCAAGTGCCTGTAACAGCAGTCTTCACACCTGGCCCAGATAAGAAGGACAAACTGCAAGCTGAAAATCCTCCTGACTCACCCCCACATGTGACTCGTTTAAGGGAGTGACTCTGGCAAAACTTAGCAAGGAGGCGAAGGGAGGCCAGGCTACAAGGGAGGCGCTCAGCTAGCCCAGAGTTTTAACAGGAGCCTGGGCGATTGTGCAGCTGGCTAATTGGTAGCAGCATTTAACTCTACACTCTGGGCAGTACTCTTTGTGGAAGCAACAAGTCAGCTTTGTGCTGCTTGCATCCACTCCGGCTCAGCTCTTGCACCTAGACCTTCGGACCCTCTGGCTTTGGACTTGGCTTTGTGTTTCTGGCTCCTGACCCTGGCTTGGCTTTTTGGACTTTGCACTGTCTTCTTGGCTCCTGACCTTGGCCTGTTCTGGACTCCCTTTGACTGGCACCCCAGCCCGTGACATTCAGCTTTGCACAGCTGGCAGAAAGCCAGGAGGGTAGGAGGAGCCTTCCTAGCCAGAAGGCAAGAAGGCAGGTGTGCAGGCAGTTGTTGATTTTGCCCATTTGCCAGTTGGCACCCATAGAAGGCCCCGGAAAGATGGGCACTGGGCAAGCCAAAAGACCCCACCCCGGGCAGAGAGGCCTCAGGTGAGTGGGAGTGAGGGGTGGGTGGAGCCCCCGGGTGACAGAATCAGGAGTGGGAGACTTCTTCGGCTCAGAGGAAAGCCCCACCATGGACGGACGGATGGAGCAGGCCAGTCCGGTCCACCCGCTCTCCTCCTTTCCTCTGCTGTCTGGCTGGTCCACCTTTCGTAGGAGATCAGTGGGTGATGCGCCCGGCGTCTGTCAGTAAGATGAAGTGGTGACGTTTTATTGGGTCAGGGAAGAAAACGGCCTTTAATCTAAATTGAAATCTGCTGTGTGAAGCAACGGGGACCAGAGAGGGGAGAGATTTTTTGGGGGGAGTGCAGAAACCTCGGCTTCGGGTTGTCACAGAGAAGGGAATAGTTTGTCCATATCTGGAATGAAAATGACTCCCTCCCCCAAGAATGTCTTAGACATTTTCTGTTTGGAGGCAATTGACAGAGCCTTCGGACACCTTCTGGGGTGTCTAAAGGGAACCGGAGGGGGGTGGGGGTCACTGGGAGGGAAGGAAGGAAGGAATCCGATGACCAACGGGGCACTGGGACTCAGAGGACCTGTGGGGGGATTCGAATGCCAGGATCCGTTACTGGGTCTGTCAAAAGAATTATTGGCAAGCCTCTCTGCCAGTTCTCCTCAGGAAGGCCTATTGAAGAAGGAAGAAGAAGAAGAGATTGGATCTACACCCCATGGCCCTTCACTACCCAAAGGAGTCTCAGAGCGGCTTACAAACTCCTCTCCCTTCCCCTCCCCACGACAGGCACCCTGTGAGGTAGGCGGGGCTGAGAGAGCTCTGACTGGGAACTGCTCTTGATAGAACAGCTCTGAGAGAACTATGGCTTGCTCTCAGGATCGGACCTTAGCCTGACTATTGATTGTGTATTTGTAACTGTGGTTCCCTGTTGTACATAGGTTCGCACTGTTATTGATTACCCCGTTTGAGCTCTTTACTTCGGATTCCCAAGCTTCCTCTCTGCACCTCCAGGTGCTGTCTACGTGGTCCTCCCCTGACATTCCTGAAGGGGGGGGGATTAAGACATGTCTGTGTGAACTGTAGATTAGCTGCGCTAGCACCACCATGAAAGGAAGCCTCCTCCACAGAGGCCAGAGAGAACTTCGCCCTTTCTAATTCTCATGGCCTTGGGGGGAAGACATAAAATAATAACATTTGCACCATCCTGTTTGTACTGTATTAACCTGTCAATGCACTATGTAATCCTGACGTATGAATGAGGGTTGGACTGAAGGTCTTGTAATTCCCAGCTTTGTAACATTACTCAGTTCTGCCAAAGAGTTTGACTTTACAGCAACCTTCCTGATTTCTCAATAAAGCCTGTTAAAGGAATTATTGCATCTGAGAGTTCCCGAAGAAGCTGACACTTGCCCAAGGTCATCCGTGGAGGAGTGGGGAACCAAATCCGGTTCTCCCAGATTAGAGTCCGCGCACTTATCCACTACACCAAACTGGCTATTGGAACAATTGGGATCCATGTGGCAGAATTTCCCTGGATGCTGTACCCAAAGTTTCATATTCCAGTATTTCAGAAGCTGCTCCAAGTGCAAATTGCAGGATTGCATCATTTATCTCTCTGTGTGTGTTAGAGAGAGAGAGAGAGAGAGAGAGAGAGAGAGAGAGAGAGAGAGAGAGGACCTCCAGTCTGTGGCCATCCAGGTGTCCAGCGGGCCAAAATGAACTTTGAGCCGTGTCTTAGAACCTCTCTGCTGAGTCATCTACTTCCTTGTTCCGGGAGGGGCTCTAAAAGCCCGGCAGGCCCAGAGGTAGGGAGAAA
The DNA here is from genome assembly GCF_001447785.1 of Gekko japonicus. NCBI lineage: Eukaryota > Metazoa > Chordata > Lepidosauria > Squamata > Gekkonidae > Gekko > Gekko japonicus. The sequence goes on from NW_015172091.1 coordinate 125,911, forward strand.
GGGGGGCTGCCGCCAGCTCGGGAGCACCCCTCTCCCTTTCTCCCCACCCCGGAGGCAGCCTGGGCTCTACAGCCCAACCTGGAACAGAGAGGCAGGCGACTCAGGAGCAAGAGGGCTGCCAAGCTCCAGGTGGGGCCTGAAGTTCACCTGGAATGACAGCTCCTCTCCAGGCTGCCGAGATCAGTTCCCTTGGAGGATGTGGCCACTCGGGGGGGGGAGGGAGGAGGGTGAGCTCCAGGGCATCCCAGCTCCACTGAGCTCCCTCCCCAGGCACCAACCCCAGATCTCCAGGAATTTCCCAGGCCAGAGTTGGCGACCCTAAGCAGCGAGGTGTTAACATGTGGCCCAAAGTCCCATCTAGCTTACAGCAACCTGAAGAAGTGTGCTGGCACACAAAAGCCTATGGCCGGAATAAAATAAGACTTTGCTGGTCTTCAAGGTGCCACCGGACTCAACCTTTGGTTTGCTGCTTCAGACCAACAGGGATGACCCCCACCTGGATCTATCTAGCGTGGAGCTGTGTGTCGAGGAAGACCTTGCTGCTGAGCCGGCTGCATCCCTGTCCCAGCAGGGACCATAAAAGCCCGGGGAGGCAGGAAGGCCAGCCCCACCAGCTTCGGCGGGAGACCTCTTTCCTTCCTGCCGTGCCCACAGTGGACTCTAAGACCCCGGCGAGTGGCCTCGGGAGGCTCCTCCAAGTCTTATTTGGGGTACCTGCAGAGCGCGACCAATTAGACTTCCGTTCCACACCTTGCAAAATGGATAACATCGAATGATAAGACTCTTCACGACTGCCTGCCTTCCCTCTCCAAACACACCTCGGTGGTTGTCGTTGTGTTGGTTAAAGGAGCGCTCAATTGCGGACTGGCTCTGCTCCCATTCTGTTCGCCGGGGATGCTCCAGCTGCCAACTGGCAGCGGATGGCAGGCAGGGATCATCTGGAGGTCGGGTTCTTCTGATCTCCCACCTCGGCAGGCTTGCCGAATCCCAATCAGGCTGAAAGACAGGAGATTGGGGGGGGGGGGGGGGAGGAGGGATGGCAACCCCAATCGACTCCACATCTACCCATCTCAAATTGTTAGCTAGTGTCTCTGCCAGAGGTTTAGGATCTGGATGGGGACAAAAGGAAGGATGTTCTTTTTTTTTCTTTTTTAAGAGTTGAGGTTGAGCAGTGGAACAGTCTGCCTCGGGAGGTGGTGGATGTGTTATCCGAATTGCTCTTTAGGAGAGGCAATTGGAACAGTTTAATAATCGGGATTCAGGTCTGTGTATACGCAGGATGGGCTATGCCGATACGTTTCAATGAAGAGACGAAACAGGAGTAAAACAACACTTTCTTTACTAGTTATAATTCAATCACACAAGAATAATGATAAAAACCACACAGGCATACAAGAACTAGGAAGACCAGTTAGATATCACAGCACAGTCGCATGAGCAGGAATATCGTTGGTGGGATATATTTACCTATAGCGTAGCTCAGCTCCGAAAACTTCCAGCTGGAAGGGAGGGCGGAAGGGGAAGAAAATGGGGTAGAAAACACGTGGATCCAGACCAGCTGGGAACACATGGATTGACCTTAGCTGCAGACTAAGGCAAAGCGGTTATCAGGAGTTTGGTATAGCAAGTGGGACAAAAGAGGTTCAAGCAGACATAGAGGGGTCGTTGGTATGAAGAAGGATGCCCTCTTGGCTCTGTGCAAGATGTTTTAAGGTCTCTGCTGCGAGGGGAGGGGGTGGGCTCAAACGGATTACCAGGTAGCCCGACCCCTAAGGTCAGTGATTGGTTATGATGTCAATATTCAAACTATCGATTAACTAAAGGGGAGTTGTCTGGGCGGGAGCAGGAGGTACGTGCTGGGTCACCAGTAGCGCTGACGTGTTTGTTGCTATGTGTAATGGACTTCTATTGTTGGTCTGGCACGGGAGGACTTCTATTGTTAAGTTTGTCAGGTGGAGACACTTGGTCTGGGCGGGCTGATGAGCTCCTGTGTTAGTGATCAACCTTCATGTTTGCATACATGATGAGCTTAACGACTCTGGGGGCCCTGCTGGCTAGGTGTTGATCATCCTATGCAGCTGGCATTGTCTTGGCTTACCCCCTGGTTGAACTCTGCGTTCCACAGTCTCTTCACTAACCCGTTCTGTATCAAGCTTATATTCACAAGGCATAATCCATAAAATAGTCCCAAAATGGATGCCTCTGGTAACAGATGCTCCTTCTCTGGATGTTTCCAAGCGGAAGCTGGACAGCCATCTTTCGGGTATGTTGTAGGGCTATCTTTCGGCAATGCTCCTGCAGAGTGCAGAGGGGGTTAGACTAGCTGACCTGCAAGGTCCCTTCCAACTCTAACATTCTAGGATTCTATGATTCTGTCCTCCTGAAATCGATGACATGGATGGAAGAAGAAGAAGAAGAGAGAAGAGATTGGATTTATACCCCGCCCTTCACTACCCGAAGGAGTCTCAGAGTGGCCTACAAACTCCTTTCCCTTCCCCTCCCCACAACAGACACCCTGGGAGATAGGCGGGGCTGAGGGAGCTCTCTCGGGGACTGCCCTTGAGAGAACAGCTCTGAGACAACTTGTGACTGGCCCAAGGTCATACAGCCAGGTGCACGTGGAGGAGGAGTGGGGAATCAAACCCGGTTCTCCCAGTTTAGAGTCTGCACACTTTACCACTACACCAGACTGGCTCCTGAAGAAAGCCCCTAAAGAACTGTGCCTGGAAGTAGCTGGAATGTTCTTCTGGACTGCTGACGACTTCACCTCATTAATCGCAAGGATGGTGACGGCTCCTTGGCTTCCTTCGGCTAATCCTCATCAAGAACATCATTTCGCCAATAAGTCTCAGAGACGGGTGAAAAGAAAGATGGTTAAGGACCAGCGAAACTGCCAGAGATCCCCCTCCCAGATTTAACAAGCCTTGATGTGACTCCAGATCAATCTCCTTTTGAAAAAGACCTGCTGTCAAGCACAACTTCCCCTCCTTCCTCCGAAGCTGAAGGTGCAGATCGATCCTTTTTATTTGCAGTCAAATGAACCACAAAAGACTCCCTTTATTGGGGGGGGGGATTGGAATGGAAATGCCAGTTCAGGCTGATATGTTTGTGTATGTGCGCGCATATATATATATATAT
>NW_015172091.1:129069-133998 GCF_001447785.1 Gekko japonicus
TATATATATATATATATATATATATATATGAATTCTCGCTGGTGGCTCCACGTTGCACATAATAAAGATTGATCATAGCCGAATGCCGTCCAATGTTCTGCTCTTTCCTATTTCCCTTTCATTCCATACTTTGTATAGCATTTAACTTTCCTTATCCCTGAAGGCTCCGGGCGAGTTTACATTTCATTAATGTATTCAAAATAAATGTTTCTAAGCAGAAAAGAAGATGAAAGCCCTGCTAATATCCAGCCACTTAATACGGCCTGTGATGCAAAAGTTTAAAAACAAGAACAAAGGGAAATAACTCAAGCACAGACTTTGTCACATCCCCAGAGAGGTGGAGAGGGGCAGGAATGATCCCACGTGCAGTGTGGAGGGCTTTCAGTAGGGGCTGCTCTTGGCACAGGGAGTAGCAGTGACTCCCAGGTCAGCCGGAGTGTAAAGTACTGGGTTCGCAGCATGGAAGACTCAGACCACGATGTACGTTGATACGCGTTTATTGTACTTCACACAGGAACTGCCAAATGGCCCTGCAAGGCCAACTATATACACACCCACCCAGCACACCCACAGTCCCGTTTGGAGGGTTTGAATTACCCGCCAAAGTTGCTATTGGTGAATGCTGGGGGAACTAGGATCCTAGGCTTCTATTGTTTAGAGGAGCCAAGCTCCCTACTGTAGCCGTGGACCCCTGGTGGCGGTCCGCATACATAACACGGAGCACAGTTGCAGGCTCATCAAGGCTTCCTGTTATGTCTGGACATGTGCAATCATCCACTCAGGCTTAACTGATGCTGGGGCTAGTAGCCAGCATAAGGAGGCTTGTCTGGGCAGGCCACCTTGTTGGAGCTTGAAGCCCCAGAACAAAGGCAGGCAGGATCCTGGAGCCTGTGTGTGGATTGGCCCCTGGGGGCAGCCAGCCAATCTGGAGCCCAGAGGCCATTCGAACGCACCAATCGCATGGGGGCTGGGAGTGGCTTAGGTGTATATAGTTAGGGCAGTTGCCCCACATAAAGCATTCCTGTTGGGATGCAATAAACCGCTGCTTGCTGAAATCACTCTGCCTTTGCCTCTGCCATGTTAAACCCACTATTTAACACTCCCAATCAGCAGCTGACACACAGCCACCAGCACCCAGCCCTGATGCAGCAGGTGAACCTCAGCTGAGCATGAACAGTCCATCAGGCTCACCTCCACACCCTTTGAGCACTGAAGGCGGTGGCTAAGCAGGGAGCTGCAAGAAAGATGCCTGCTGCTGGCAGATCACGTCTCGGAGTCGTTGAAGAGTTATGCTTCCACAGCCAGCCACTAACAAGGCTCGCTAGTGGATGCCTACAGAACCAGCTCAGGGAGTCTGCTTGTCTCTGGAAGCAACAAGTCACTCTGCTTCCACAGCTCGTCACCTCTGTAACCGGCTCTGACTTCCAGCTTTGTGAGCCTCCTGTTTGAGCGTGACCCTTGGACCTTCTGACCGCGCTCTCTGGGCGATCCCTCTGGTAGCAGCTCTCTGGCTTGACTTTTGGGACTGGATTTTGGACTCTGTTGTGTGGTTATGGATGGATCTAGCTTGCCCGCCTGACCTGCCACCTGACAAGGGAAGGGCGTGGCCTCTGCAAGTCTCAACTGGCTTCCTGGGGCTTGCACGTATGGCCACTGTTAGCCTCTGCTCTGCCTTAAGGAATATGCAGTGGATATAACCGTCAGTCGTCAGCTGCTGCTTGGGGGCCTTTCCTTGGCTGTGTCACAGCTGTGGGATTAGGGTTGCCAACCTTCAGGTGGTGGCTGGAGATCTCCTGGAATTGCATCTGCTCTCCAGGCTTCAGAGATCAGCTCCCCTGGAGGAAATGGCTGCCTCAGAGAGTGGGCTCTGTGCCATCATACCCTGCTGATGCCCCCCTTCTCCAAAACCTGCCCCTCAAGGCTCCACCCCCCAAAAAATCTCCAGGAATTTTGTAAGCCAGAGCTGGCAACATGGGGTGGGACTCTGTTCACATGTCCAGCAGGAGGGGGACCCGACTTGTGCCCGGAAGGAGGAGGGCCTGCAGGGAGATCAGCCCTTCCTCACCAGCTCTGTCACACACCCTTTCTCCTAGCCCAGCTGCACTCTGGGGCCTGAACTGGGCAGAGCCCGAAGCTGTAAGAACACAAGAGAGAAGCCAGTGTTGGATCAGGCCAATGGCCCCTCCGGTCCAACACTCTGTGTCACACAGTGGCCAAAAATACCAGGTGCCATCAGGAGGTCCAGCAGTGGGGCCAGGGCACTAGAAGCCCTCCCACTGTTGCTCACCCACCTCCAAGCACCAAGCCTGAGAGTTCCTGACTATCCCTGGTGGCTAATAGCCACTGATGGACCTCTGCTCCATAGAAGAACATAAGAGAAGCCAGTGTTGGATCAGGCCAATGGCCCCTCCAGTCCAACACTCTTCTGTCACACAGTGGCCAAAAAAACCAGGTGCCATCAGGAGGTCCATCAGTGGGGCCAGGACACCAGAAGCCCCTCCCACTGTTGCTACCCCCCCCCCCAAGCACCAAGAATACAGAGCATCCCTTGCCCCCGACCGAGACTTCCTGTCAATCCCTTGTGGCTAATAGCCACTGATGGACCTCTGCTCCATAGAAGAACATAAGAGAAGCCAGTGTTGGATCAGGCCAATGGCCCCTCCAGTCCAACACTCTTCTGTCACACAGTGGCCAAAAATACCAGGTGCCCTCAGGAGGTCCAGCAGTGGGGCGGGGACACCAGGAGCCCTCCCACTGTTGCCCACCCCAAGCAACCAAAATACAGAGCATCACTTGCCCCAGCCTGAGAGTTCCTGTCTATACCTTGTGGCTAATAGCTACTGATGGATCCCTGCTCCATATGTTTCTCCAATTCCCTCTTATGCTTATGGCCACCACCACCTCCTGTGGCAGTGAATTCCATGCGCTCATCACTCTTTGGGTGAAGAAGGGCTTCCTTTTATCCATTTTAACCCGACCACTCGGCAATTTCATGGAGTGCCCACGAGTTCTTGTATTGTGAGAAAGGGAGAAAAGTACCTCTTTCTCTACCTGCTCTTTCCCATGCATAATCTTATGAACTTCAATCATGTCACCCCTCAGTCGTCGTTTCTCCAAGCTAAAGAGCCCTAAGCGCTTTAACCTTTCCTCATAGGGAAAGTGTTCCAACCCTTTTATCATTCGAGTTGCCCTTTTCTGCACTTTTGGGCTGTGCAGAGATATGGGAGGGGCTTACATTGGAGGGGCCGTGGCTGAGTGGCATACTTGGCATACAGAAGGCCTCCTTGTCCGTGTTCTCCTTTGGGTAAAAGCAAAAAGAAAGGGCTCGTGCTTTAACAGTGGAGAGGCCATCCACATCCACAAACAAACATGGGTCCTCCCCACCACGTCAGCTGCTCACACCCACTGCTCCGGTCCTCTTATCTCCCTTCCTTGGTTTCCCTGCTCCCCGAGGTACCACTACTGTAATGAAGAAGAAGAAAAAATATTCAGGCTGTTTGGTACTGTTGATGAGACTCCTGTTATTCCCCGTTGCAAGAAATTGCCTTTCCTTGTGACAGGTGCCTCAGAATGGGGGACTCTGGTATGGGGGGGCGCTCTTCAGGAAGGCACCCTTAAAGGGCTCCTTCCAGTTTGGTGTCGTAGTGAAGTGCACGGACTCTAATCTGGGAGAGCCGGGTTTGATTCCCCACTCCTCCTCCAACTGCACCTGGCTGGATGACCTTGGGCAAGCTGTAGTTCTGACAAGAGCTGTCCTTGAAAAAAGAGCAGTTTCTGCCAGAGCTCTCTCAGCCCCGCCTACCTCACAGGGTGTCTGTGGTGGGGAGGGGAAGGGAGAGGAGCTTGTAAGCCTCTCTGAGACTCCCTTGGGTAGTGAAGGGCGGGGAATAAATCCAGTCTCTTCTCTTCTTCTTCCGATAATCCTCAGCAGTGGTCAGGACTGACCATCACAGGGAAAGGTCCTTTTTGTCCTTGGGAACAGAGAGGACTCCCCACCCCTGGACCATTCTCCATCTTTTGTTTGAGCCAGAAGTTCTTGCACTTTGTTGTTGTTGTTCAGTCGCACAGTTGAGTCCGGCTCTTCGCGACCCCATGGACAAGATCCCACCAGGCCCTCCTGTCTTCCGCTGTCCTCTGAAGTTGGCTCAATTTCATTTTCGTTGCACCGATGACACTGTCTAACCATCTCATCCTTTGCCGTCCCCGTCTTCTTTGACCTTCAATCTTTCCCAGCATCGGGGTCTTCTTCTCCATTGAGTGCTCCCTTCTCATTGGGTGGTCAAAGTATTTGAGCTTCAGTTTCATTATCTGGCCTTCCAGGGAACAGTCAGGGTTGATTTCTTTTAGGATTGACTGATTTGATCTCCTTGCAGTCCAAGGGACTCTCAAGAGTCTTCTGCAGCACCATAGTTCAAAAGAATCTATTCTCCAGCGCTCGGCCTTCCTTATAGCGCAACTCTTGCAGCCATACATGACTACTGGGAATACCATTGCTTTGACCATGCGGACTTTGGTTGGCAGGGTGATGTCTCTTGCAGGTACAGCTCCTAATTGGCATCCTTCTCCCAATGGGAGGGGGGATGACAAGTCAACTTACATCAGTGCGAGAGAGACAACACTGGAGAACTGTCAGAGTCTTCCATACCTGTGCCAAGTTGTCCAGCTTTATTAATTAATCCGGGGTTGTTTTTGTTTTGCTTTTCGTGGGAGTCTATCCCTGTGACATGTGGCGATGAAAAATGGTTTGTTTATGCTGGTTGGTTGGAAGAATCCAGACGTCTTAAACAGATAAAGCTGCTTAAAACAGAGTCAGACCGCTGGCCCCTCTGCCTCAGCCGGGCCCACTCTAACCAGCAGGGTCATTCCAGCATCTCTGGAGGAGAGAGGTCTAGCCCAGCTCCTGCTGCCCGAGATGTTTAAAAGCAGGAA
>NW_015172091.1:134032-165778 GCF_001447785.1 Gekko japonicus
TCACGCCGAAGGTCCATCTGGCCCAGCATCGTGCTCCACATAGAGACCACCCAGATGGGATCAGACCCCTTTGCTCCATCAAGGTCAGTCTTGTCTACTCAGACTGGCAGCGGCTCTCCGGGGTTTCAGGCGGAGGCCTGTCGCATCATCTACTGGAGATGCCGGGAACCAAACCTGGGACCTTCTGCGTGCCAAGCCGATGCTCTGCCACTGAGCCACAGCCTTTCCCCTTCTGGAAGATTTAGAAGCAGCCCACCACCACCACTCGCATTGAGAGCATGACTGCCTCAGAGCACGGAGGTTCCATTTAGTCACCGAGACCAATCGCCATTCACGGACCTCTCCTCCATGAAGTTGCCTGATCCCCTCTTAGAACTGTCTGCATTAATAGCCATCACTACATCTTGTGGCAGTATTTTATGAGTAAATGACTGACAGAGTGAAGAATGTGGAGCATCCTCCACCTTCTCCACCCATAGGCCACCCCTTATCTGGGCCAGCCCCCAAAGTCCGATCCAAAACTGTAACAAAATTTTTGTTGGCACACAGCCCTCGTGGCCACTTATGGATGTTGGACCAGAAAGCAAAAGAGACAACACCTCCAAGCGCTTAAAGACTGGGACAGGTCAAAGAGGCAAAAGGGGCTGGTGGCGGTCGTGGGAGGAGAGGGAACTCTCTTGCGCCCTCACTGACGAAGAAGCCTCGCCTCAGAGAAAGCACACTTCCTCAAACAAGCACCACTCTCCAACGGGCTATACATACCCACACCACCACTTCAGCAGCAGCTCCCTTTCCTGCCCCTTCTCAGAGCCCAGCTGGCTGCAGACGGCAAGCCCTGCGACCTGGTTGGGGAGGTGGGGTATCGATGCCCATTGCCCCAACATCCTGAAGGAGGAACAGGAGCCAGACTAGCAGGGGGAGGAAGACAGCCCTGGGGACTGGGGAGTGGACGCAGGAGCAAGTGTGTGTGTGAGTGTAATTTTCCATGGGTTTGTAGGACACCTTATAGAATCATTGAGTTGGGAGGGGCCATACAGACCCTCTAGTCCAGCCCCCTGCCCAGTGCAGGACCGGCCTAAAGCATCTCTGACAAATATTCGTCCAGCCTCATCTTGAAAGCTGTCAGTGAAGGGGAGCTCACCACCTCCCCGGGCAGCTGATTCCACCTTGAGGGTGATGCATAGAAAAACAGTGATTTTTCCCCTATAAGAAACATTCATATTTGATCTGGGGTGTCTAGGTCTCAGCCCAAGAATATGCCACGTAATGAATAATGGAGGAAGGGCTTCTGGTCATGCGCAGAGGTCTTTCACTGTTTTCATCACCCTAGATCTGGTGGGGTGGGTTTGCCAGAACCCCTTCCTGATGGGTCCGCAGGGCTTGCTGGCCAGCAATCATATGGCGGATGAAGGCCCCCGCCCCGGGGCACGTGGGGCTGGGAAGAGATGGCGAGAACAGGGGCAGCTTTGCTTCCTCCGAGCCCCGGGTTCCGAACCTCCCAATTTTCTGAGCATGGCTTTATTTCCCCGAGATCAGAAAGTCATTCTTGAATGAAGATAGCCCCAGAATTCAGAGTCTCCCTCAAAAAGCCAATCTCTACAGCAATTTATTTTTAAAAACTGAGAAGTGGAAGAGTTGGGGGGGAAAAAAACGGGTAAGGAAGTTGTCTCATGCAAGAAAAGGCAGCTCACTGGCTGCACTACTGTCCACGTGGGCATTTGGTAAGATCTGCTTTCCCTGACTCCTGAGTTACCAAATGTTCTCTGGGCATTTCTACCTCTACCTTTTATTCTTAAAAAGTATTTCCCACTGAAAGGATAGGACTGCATGTCATTCTACTAGGGTGTGGATTAAAAGCGCCACTTCTTTGCCCCGCCTGCTCTGTTAGCACTCCTCACCAGCTATGCCCACTTGCTCAGCCCAAGGTTGAAGGGATCTGTGGGAAGAAGAAGAAAAGGTTGGATTTATACCCGGCCCTTCACTTCAGAAGTTTCAGTTTATTGAGAGTCAGTACTTGAGACACCATGGACTCTTGTGTCAGGAATAGCGGGAAACAGGGGTCATTTCCTGCAGGAGCGCACAAGAGCAGAGCTCCGGCAGTAAAGAGCCCAGGGGGCAGGCACATGCAATAAGCCCCACCCCCTGCTCCCAGCAGCCCTCAGTCGAAACAAGAAGCAGCCAGGTAAGTTGCAGAGCCCCCCCCCTCGGTCCAAAACAGTCCAGTGGGGCCTTTAAGGCCAAGTTTTGTTCAGGTACAAGCTCTCCCTCCTCTGTGACGACAGATCTGCACATCCCCCCCCCCCCCAACAGCTACCCATCCAAACCAGCCCAGTGGAGCCTGATCGGTGGGTGTTGCCTTCTGACACACTTCCGGTGACGTAAGGGGATGTGGCATATGCAAATAAGTTATGCTAATAAGTTATGCTAATGAGCTCCTGCACCTCTTTTTCCACAAAATGACCCCTGGAGGATACAGTGGAAGAGAGGAGAAGGGTGGAAGCTGCTTTGCGTCCTGTTATGGAGAAGGGGGAGGGTAAATAAAGAATCAATAAATCTGAAGGTTGGTTGGGGGAATGGGGAGTAAAGAAGGAAGCAGGGACAAGGGGAGAGGATATGGGTGCTGCCAGGAGGAGAGAAAGAGAAATAGTGTGGGGAAGGGGATACAGGGGGGAAATAAATGACCCCCTTCAAAGTCCTTTCTGGTTTCCTGCTTTTACATTTCTTATTTCATCTTGTCATCTTTCCGTCACGAACCCTTCTGCATTTTTTCATAGCCGCTAAGAGAAGTGCTGTTGGCTACACAGCAATTCTTAACAGCAATTCTTAGCATCTCTCTGTTCATTACCACGACGTGTTGCATGGCAAAATCTATCAAAAAGGGATCCATCCCTTGTGTAAATGGATGAGACACTCCGTGTGTCAGAGGTAATTAGGCTCTGGGGGAAATGTATGCACAGCTAATCAGATGCAGAACTAAATGGTGTCTTAATTCACCCTCCAGTCACATGTGCACGCACACACACATGCACAAAGGAGTTGTTCATCCAGGTTGCACTAATTGAGCCAGCAGCAATTAACCCACCCTGCCTTGGCGGAGTGGGGTGCCAAACCTTACACACACACACCCTCCTCCTCCTCCTCCTGTATGCATTCCTCTTCTCATACTCTCTGAAAGGGTGTCCTGAACAACAACAACAACAACAACAATCAACTGTCATCATGCTCCGCTCAGGCTCTCCCTGAACTCTGGATCAAACATTTTTCATTTCCCCTCCTCCTCCTCCTTCTTCTTACCTCACAAGGTGGGGAGTGGAAGAGAAAGGAGTTTGTAAGCCGCTCTGAGACTCCAAGTGAAGGGTGGTGTCTAAATCCAATCTCCTCCTCCTCCTCCTCCTCCTCCTCCTCTTATATCTTGTCCAGATCTGAGTCCAGTAGCGCCTTAAAGGCCAGCAAGATTTCCAGAATATGAGCTCCTGAGAGCCAGAACTCCCTTCATCGACACTGTGGTGTTTGGGCCACTCTAAGGCAGACCACTGATGTTATTCCCATTCTAAGATGGGGTGCAGAGACCGAGAGGGAGGTGCCCACTGCACAGTGGCACTGCAGCGAGGATGTCGTGCCACCCACCCAGTTCCCAAGCCAGTTATCAATCCCAGCACCTCTCCCCCAGCTCCCCCGCTGTCCACCCTGGCTCAGATTTTGACACACCTGCAGTTAGAATAAGCAGACTCATTTCCCATGAAGACCCCGATGCAAAATCCCAAAGTGAAGCCCCAGTCTGGGAAAACGCAGGGGACAGGCTGGGGGTGGTGAGTGCCAGGCCCTTCTCCCCCCTGGTCTTGTCCGTCCTGTCATCATGGAGGGTATCCTGCCCTTTACTCTCCACCCCTGTGGCTAAGAGATCATTTCCACCCTTCCCACAGCTTGCGAGTGAGCTCTGCGAGGCAGCAGGCCCTGCTCCAGTGACAAAGTGTCTGGAATGGGGGAATAAACAGGCGAGTTTAGCAGAGGTGCGAGTTCAGCAGCAGGGTGAAGAAGGCAGGGCACTAGTCTTTCCGCATCCCTAACAGGCCAAGCAGACTTTCCACTAACAAATCCCCATAAATAGGAAATTTATAGGAAGGGGGATTTAAAAAACAAACAAACAATTATGAAGGTAGAATGCCAGCAGGGGGTTGAGGGCTATCCAGTGTATTGCACCGAGTACAACGTGTATAGCCAGGGCTCTTTTTGTAGAAAAAGCCCAGCAGGAACAAATTAGCACAATAGGCCACACCCAACAGCAGAAACTCATTAGCATATTAGGTCACACGCCTGACAGCACAGCTCATTAGCATATTAGGCCTCCATGTTACCAGAAGTGTGGTCATCCAGCCACACCCACCTTTTGCTACTTATTCTGTTTACCTTGTTTGTTGTCAAAACCCAGGGCTTTTTTGTAGCAGGATCTTCTTTGCATGTTAGGCCACACACCCCTAATGTAGCCAGTCCTAATGAGTTCCTGCTGTTGGGTGTGGCCTATTATACTGATGAGTTCCTGCTAGGCGTGGCCAATTTGGGAGCCAGCCGGAACTCCGTTCCTGTGTGTTCCTGCCCCCAAATAGCCCTGTGTACAACTATCTGCCAGCTGGACAGAAGTCATGGGTGCTCAGTGCAAGGAGCTCTTGGTTCTCCGGGAAGCAGAGAGACTCAGCCAGGAATACGGATAAGACTCTCCGGGACTTGTGTCCCACTCTGAGAATGTCAGCCCTACCACTGTCAGGGAGCATGAGGGTCAAGGGGAAACAGGGCACCGTGCTGATGAGGGAGGGGATGTTCCCTTCTACAGTGGGTGAGTGGGTATCCTTTTGCACCAAGGAACCGTCCCTGGGACAGGAAGGAGGGGGGCTCTCAATAGTTGGTGAGTCACTCCTTAGGCATGTAGATGGATCAGTGGTGAACCCATGTGCTACTGACGGCCTGGTGACTTTCCTGCCTGGTGTGAAGGTAGCGGATATTACATATTACAGAGTCAGGATTCAAAATGATCTACATAGGCTGGAGCAGTGAGCTGAGACAAATAAAATGAACTTCAATAGACAGAAGTGCAAAGTCCTACACTTAGGTACAAAAAAATCAAAGGCACAGATATAGAAGGGGAGGGACTTGGCTTGACAGCAGCACAGGTGAAAGGGATCTGGGTGTTCTGGTTGATCACAAGCTAAATATGAGCCTGCAGTGCGGTGTGGCTGCGAAGAAAGCGAATGCAGTCTTAGGATGCATTAACAGAAGCATTGTGTCCAGATCAAGGGAGGTGGTCGTTGCACTTTATTCTGCTATGGTCAGGCCTCACCTGGAGTACTGTGTCCAGTTTTGGGCACCACATTTTAGGAAGGATGTTGAAAAGCTCGAGCGTGTCCAGAAGAGGGCAACCAGGATGGTGAGAGGGTTGGAATCCAAGTCTTAGGAGGAAAGGCTGAAAGAGTTGGGTTTGTTTAGCCTGGGAAAGAGAGGGCTTAGAGGGGACATGATTCCCTTATTCAAATATCTGAAGGGCTGTCATGTAGAAGATGGAGCAGATCTATTCTCTCTCGCTCCGGATTGCAAGACTAGATGTAATGGGTGGAAATTACAAGGGAGTCATTACTGGCTAAATATCAGGAGAAACTTCCTAACTGTCAGAGTGGTTGAGCAGTGGAACAGTCTGCCTCACGAGGTGGTGGATGCTCCTTTGCTGGATGTTTTCAACTGGAGCCTGGATGACCCTCTTTCGGGTATGTTGTCGGACTATCTTTCAGCTGTGCTCCTGCAGAGTGCAGGGGGTTGGACTAGATGACCTGCGAGGTCCCTTCCAACTCTAACGTTCTATGATTCTATATCATCTAGATAGGCAGGGAGACAGTCCTGGGGAGGAGCCAGTGGTTGTGGTACATGTTGGCACCAACGATGTGGGGAAATGCAGTCATGAGGTCCTGGAGGAGAAATTTAGGCTGTTAGGCAGCAGACTCAAGTCCAGGACCTCCAAGGGAGCCTTCTCAGACGTTCTGCCAGTTCCACATGCAGGGCCAGCTAGACAAGCACAAATTAGGATGAGGCAATGGTGTAGAGAGGAAGGGTTTAAGTTTGTTAGGCACTGGGATGCTTTTTGGAACAAGTAGGACTTCTACAGAGGAGACGGCCTCCACTTGTCCTGAGAAGGAACCAGACTGCTAGTGCTTACAATCAAAAAGGCGGCAGAGCAGTTTTTAAACTAAATCTTGGGGGGAAGCCAGCAGGAGATGAAATGTCTCTGGTTCGGAATGCCTCATCTCAAAGACATGAAGGGGTAGCTGTTACTGTTCCACAGGGGAATGGATTAGGACTGGCCACTGAGAGGGTGACCAACAATATTGATTGCCTGGCAAGGTCTAGAGACCACAAATGGAAGGCTCCAGGCCTAACATGTCTGGTGAATTGTAGATGTTTATATGCAAATGCTAGAAGTGTCCAAGGTAAAATAGGGGAGCTGGAATGCTTAGTGTCAGAGGAGAACATAGACATGGTGGGCATTTCAGAAACTTGGTGGGATGATGAAAATCAGTGGGATGCAGTGCTTCCTGGATATAAATTATATTGGAAGGATAGGGAGGGAAGGGTTGGAGGTGAAGTGGCTCTGTATATCAGAGAGGGTATACAGTAAGATTGAGAATTTAAGAAAAATAGATATTGGCGGAAATAGTGTGTCCAAAAGGAAGTGTAACTCTGGGTACTTATTATCACTCACTAGATCATAGAGGATTATTTAAAAATAGCAAAAAAATTAAGGAATGCAGCTAGACAAAATAACTGTGTTGTAATAGGTGATTTTAACTACCCACACATTGATTGGGTCAACATGTATTCAAGTCAGGAGAAAGAGGATGGGTTTCTAAATACTCTCAATGACTGTGCCATGGAGCAGGGGAGAGGTGATCCTGGATTTGGACCTAAGTTACGCCCAAGACCTGGTGAGAGATGTAAAAGTGATTGCACTGCTTGGGAACAGTGACCATAATGTGGTTAAGTGTGCGGACTCTAATCTGGGAGAACCGGGTTTGATTCCCCACTCCTCCACTTGCACCTGCTGATGTGACCTTGGGTCAGTCACAAGCTCTGGCACAGCTGTCCTTGAAAAAGAGCCGTTTGTGTCAGAGCTCTCTCAGCCCCACCCACCTCACAGGGTGCCTGTTGTGGGGAGGGGAAGGGAAAGGAGTTTGTAAGCCGCTCTGAGACTCTGAGTGAAGGGCGGGGTATAAATCCAATCTCTTCTCTTCTTCTCTTCTCTATAAATAGGGAGTTCCTCAGAAAGACCGACACAACCACTTTTATCTTTAAAAGGGGTAACTTCTCTGATATGAGGGGACATGTGAGGAGGAAACTGAAAGGAAAAGTAAAAAGGGTCAAAGCCATTGAGGAAGCTTGGAGAATATTTAAAACTACAGTCCTAGAAGCTCAGAAAAATATATTATGCAGGTTAAGAAATGCACAAATAGGTATAGAAAAAAGCGTGCATAGTTAACTAACAAAGTAACGGAAGCTGTAAAAGGTAAGAAGGATTCCTTTAAGTGGTGGAAAGCTAGTCTCAGTGAGGTTGATAAAAAGGAACACAGGCTGTGGCAAATAAAATGCAAGTCTGTGGTCAGGCAGGCAAAAAGGGAATATGAGGAGCATATAGCAAAAAACATAAAGACCAACAATAAAACTTTCTTTGAATACATTAGAAGCAGGAAACCAGCCAGGGAGGCAGTGGGGCCCTTGGATGACCAAGGGGTAAAAGGAGTACTGAAGGATGATAGGGAAATGGCTGAGAAGCTAAATGCATTTTTTGCCTCCGTCTTCACTGTGGAAGATGAGAAGTGCTTGCCCACTCCAGAACCGCTGAGTTCGGGAGGGGTGTTGAAAGACCTGAGTCAGATTGAGGTGACGAGAGAGGAGGTCCTAAAACTGATAGACAACTTAAAAACTGAAAAATCACCAGGCCCAGATGGCATACATCCGAGAGTTCTGATAAATCACCAGGCCCAGACGGCATACATCCAAGAGTTCTGAAAGAACTCAGATGTGAACTTGTGGATCTCCTGACAGAAATATGCAATCTTTCATTAAAATCTGCCTCCATTCCTGAGGACTGGAAGGCAGTTAATGTCACTCCCATCTTTAAAAAGGGTTCCAGAGGAGATCCGGGAAATTACAGGCCAGTCAGTCTGACGTTGATACCAGGTAAATTGGTGGAAATTATTATTAAGGAAAGAATTAGTAGGCACATAGATGAACAAAACCTATTGAGGCAGACTCAACATGGGTTCTGTAAGGGAAGATCTTGTCTCACTAACCTGTTAATGTTCTTTGAGGGGGTGAACAAACATGTGGACAAGGGGGATCCAATAGATATTGTTTACCTTGACTTCCAGAAAGCTTTTGATAAAGTTCCTCATCAAAGGCTCCTAAGTAAGCTCAAAAATCATGGGATAGAAGGACAAGTCCTTTTATGGATCAAAAACTGGCTAATTAATAGAAAACAGAGAGTGAGTATAAATGGGCAATTTTCTCAGTGGAGGGTGGTAAGCAGTGGGGTACCGCAGGGATCAGTACTTGGTCCACTGCTTTTTAACTTGTTCATTAATGATTTGGAGATGGGAGTAAGCAGTGAAGTGGCTAAATTTGCGGATGATACAAAGTTGTTCAGGGTGGTGAAAACCAGTGAGGATTGTGAGGCACTCCAAGGGGATCTGTCAAGGATGGGCGAGTGGGCGTCAACATGGCAAATGGGGTTCAATGTGGCCAAGTGCAAAGTGATGCAATTTGGAGACAAAAATCCTAACTATAAATGCACATTGATGGGGTCCGAACTGGCAGAGGCTGACCAAGAGAGAGATCTTGGAGTCGTAGTAGATAACTCACTGAAAATGTCAAGACAGTGTGCAACTGCAATAAAAATGGCCAGCGCTATGCTGGGGATTATTAGGAAGGGAATTGATAACAAATCAACCGGTATCATAATGTCCCTGTATAAAGCGATGGTGCGACCTCATCTGGAGTACTGTGTACAGTTCTGGTCACCACACATCAAAAAGGATACTATAGCATTGGGGAAAATGCAGAAAAGGGCAACTAGAATGATAAGAAAGTTGTAACGCTTTCCCTATGAAGAAAGGTTATGGGATGGTTGTGAATGGTTGTGTGAGTGTATATGTGTATGGCTGTAGATCACTGAAATGATTGCACCTTTAATTTCGTTGTACTGTGTACAATGACAATAAAGTATATTATTATTAAAGAACTTATTAAAGAACTTGGGGCTCTTTAGCTTGGAGAAATGACGACTGAGGGGTGACATGATAGAGGTTTACAAGATTATGCATGGGATAGAGAAGGTGGAGAAAGAGGTACTTTTCTCCCTTTCTCACAATAAAAGAACTCATGGGTACTGAACGAAATTAATGAGCAGTACATTTAGAACAGATCAAAAGAAGTACTTCTTCACCCAAAGAGTAATTAAAATGTGGAATTCTCTGCCACAGGAAGTGGTGGCAGCAACAAATATAAACAGCTTCATGAGGTGATTGGAAAAACATATGGAGCAGAGGCCCATCAGTGGCTATTTGCCATAAGATGCAGATGGAACACTCTGTCTGGGGCAGTGATGCTCTGTATTCTTGGTGCTTTGGGATCAACTGTGGAAGGGCTTCTGGAGTCTGGCCCTGCTGGTGAACCTCCTGATGGCTCCCAGTTTTTGGCCAGTCTTTGGCACAGAATGTTGGACTAGATGGACCATTAGCCTGATCCAACATGGCTTCTCTTATGTTCTTAAAACTGAAGGTGGTATGAATGAGGGACATGGGCCCTCCATTAACTTTTACCTGAAACCCTTACTTCAGGGGTGGCCAAACTTGCCTAACACAAGCGCCAGGTAGAATAAACGTCAGATGTTTGAGAGTTGCAAGACAGGAACAAACATTACAAACGTTTTTATTGAAAAATATGCAAATTTGCCTTTTATTAACATTCAATGAGACTGCCAAAAATAAAGCCAAAGGGGGTAAAAACAGATATAACTTTTAATGTGTCCTCCAAACCCCCCTGCCCACCCCCACCGGCTGGCTTGGCAAAGGGATTTAAAGAGACACCTTCTCCCAAGTTGGACGGCGAGGGTGTGTGTGTCAGAACCCACAGCCAACAACGTAGTACATGCTTATCAGGAAAGGTAATGCTTTATTGACGAGCCATAGATGCATTAACATAGGCACTGCTAAGAATGACGGCTGCCCATTGGGCATAATAGGATATAGGGAATTCGTATGCACCCCCCCCCTCCATCCTCCCGCACGGGGGAGATAGAGCTTAGCGCTGAAGCTGGGAAAGAAACGGTCCCCAAGAAAAGCAGACATCAACATCACCACCTGCAATACTTAGAGATAAGCGTCATAGCAGCAAAGAAGCACATAAGGAATGCAAAGGCAATTAGAAGAGAACAAACCTCCCCACCCCCATGGCAGCATAGCTGGTGGGGGGGGGATTTGAGAATGCATTTAAGGTTAAAGTTGCATTCTTTCCCTGCTCCCCCCACCCCCCGCTTCAAGCCTACCCAGGAAGGGGAACACCGGCTGGGGAAGGGAAGACCGATCGGGGAGACATGCCTACCCCGGCCGCACTACTGGGAGCCACATGATATGTGTGAAAGAGCCGCATGTGGCTCCTGAATCGCCCTTTGGCCACCCCTTCCCTACTTGATAAGCAGAGGCAAAAGCATGATCCCCCCCCCCCCCCAAAAAGAAAGAAATGTGTGCTCACATCCTGGGAAACATACCATGTGAGGATCTGAAAAGTACACAGAAGGAAATCTGTCTTGGAAGAACACCTGAAGACCTTAAGGGATGCTCTCCAAGGAGCACAAGGGACTCCTTGCTCCTCCTCCCAATTGTTACATAAGAACACAAGAAGAGCCCTGCTGGTCATCAGACCAGGGAGAGTCCCTCTAGTCTAGCATCCTGCCTCACACAGTGGCCAGCTGGTCCCCTGAGGACCAACAACAGGGCAGAGAGGCCGAGGCCTTCAAGCGGAGGCTGGACGACCCTCTTTTGGGTACGCTGTAGGGCTATCTTTCGGCTATGCTCCTGCAGAGTGCAGGGGGTTGGACTAGGTGACCTGCAAGGTCCCTTCTTACTCTAACATTCTATGATTCTATGGTTGTATGATGTTGCCTCCTGGCTCTGGGACTCAGAGATTCAGGGCCTCTGAGTGTTGAGGTTCCCCTCAGTCACCATGGCTAGCAGCCTTTGATAAAGATTTATCCTCCATGAATCTGTCTAATCCCCTTTTAAAGCTTTCTCTGCCCTTAGCCATCACCACAACCTATGGCAGCAAATTCCCCATTTTAATCACTCGCTGTGTAAAGAAGTAATTGTAACCTCCTCGCAGCCTGGTCCCTTCCTTCCTTGCCATCAGGAATTGCCCGAGAGGCTGGGAGTGAGTGGGAAGACCACCCCTCCTCTGATGTTCAGGCTTTCAGTCCATGCGGTGCAGCTTAACGCCACATAGCAGGAAAGAACGCCTGTTGGAAAACTCATGAAGATTTAACAGTTGCAATAAACTCAACCGTTTTGACCTGTTAAATGGCTCAATAACAGCTCAACTCTGCCTACTATTAAAAGGGGGGGGCAGGAGAAAGCACTGAGAGAGAGGGGGAGAGGAAACGATTCTCATGATCAGCCTGAAACTCTTACTTTAGCGCACAGTCGCTGCAAAGCTCCACTACTTGGCCGGAAAGAGAACGGCCTTCTGAACTGCCTTCTTCTCTTGCCAAAACAAGATCCTAGTGACCGGACATCCTGGACGCCCAGGAGGAAGCTCCCCTGGCTGTATGGCCAGGCCTGTTTTTATGGAGGGGTTGACTGACTGATTTGCAGGACATCTAGCCCATCTCTCTCTGTCCATGGGGTTTTCTTGGCAAAAATACTGGAGTGGGTTGCCATTTCCTTCTCCAGGGGAACTAGAGATCAAATTGCCAACATTCGCTGGATTATGGAAAAAGCAAGAGAGTACCAGAAAAACATCTACTTCTGCTTCATTGACTATGCTAAAGCCTTTGACTGTGTGGATCACAACAAACTATGGCAGGTCCTTAAAGAGATGGGAGTACCAGACCACCTCACATGTCTCTTGAGAAACCTGTATAAGGGCCAAGAAGCGACAGTTAGAACCGGATACGGAACAACTGATTGGTTCAGCATAGGAAAAGGAGTACGACAAGGATGTATACTGTCACCTTGCTTATTTAATATATATGCAGAGTACATCATGCGAAATGCTGGCCTGGATGAATCACAAGCCAGAATTGAGATTGCTGGGGAAAAGATCAACAACCTCAGATATGCAGACGATACCACTCTAATGGCAGAAAGTGAAGAGGACCTAAAGAGCCTCTTGCTCAGGGTAAAAGAGGAGAGCGCAAAAGTGGGCTTGAAGCTCAACATCAAAAAAACTAAGATCATGGCATCCGGCCCCATCACTCCTTGGCAAATAGAAGGGGAAGCTGTGGAAGTAGTGACAGACTTCACGTTCCTGGGATCCCAGATCACCGCAGACTGTGACTGCAGCCATGAAATTAAAAGACGCCTGCTCCTTGGGAGGAAAGCGATGGCGAACCTAAACAGCATGATAAAAAGTAGAGACATCACCCTGCCAACAAAAATACGCATGGTCCAAGCAATGGTATTCCCAGTAGTCATGTATGGC
This sequence comes from Gekko japonicus, assembly GCF_001447785.1. Lineage (NCBI taxonomy): Eukaryota > Metazoa > Chordata > Lepidosauria > Squamata > Gekkonidae > Gekko > Gekko japonicus. The sequence goes on from NW_015172091.1 coordinate 146,765, forward strand.
TGCGAGAGCTGGACTATAAGGAAGGCCGAGCGCCGAAGAATAGATTCTTTTGAACTATGGTGCTGGAGAAGACTCTTGAGAGTCCCTTGGACTGCAAAAAGATCAAATCAGTCAATCCTAAAAGAAATCAACCCTGACTGTTCCCTGGAAGGCCAGATAATGAAACTGAAGCTCAAATACTTTGGCCACCAAATGAGAAGGGAGCACTCACTGGAGAAGACCCTGATGCTGGGAAAGATTGAAGGTCAAAGAAGACGGGGACGGCAAAGGATGCTCTCACTCAGCCTAATGAGTTCAGAGGTGGCTTCCAGGTCGTGTCCACAGTTAAACCAATAAGGGAGTTATTTATGGCACCAGTGCCGTCAGGCATCCACAGTGGATCAGACTGACCACTAAGACCTGCATTCCAGCAGAAAAGACCACAAGTTTTATCCAGGCAGGTGAAATGAAGGTGATCAGGCGAGCCCTTCGTGAGCAGCAGTGGGAGGGAATTCTGTTGTCATCGCAGGAAGGACTCTAGCTTGGGTAGTCAACTAGCTTACATTTGAAGCCGGGGTCTAGTAGACCAGGATCTCCACGTAAGATCTTGTTAGGTTCATAGGGGAGCCAACGGTCTCCAGCCATTTAGGGCTTCAAAGGTAAGGACCAGTACCTTGAACTGTGTCTTGAAAGCAAATGAATAGTCACTGTGACTCTTTTTTAAGTGGTGAGAGATGTTTCCACTCATTAGATCATCTCTGTAGCCCTGCTACTTCCAAGCCATCTTCAGAGAAGAATTTGGCATTGCCGTAGCCCAATCTGGATGTGATCTGTGAACATAAGAACATAAGAGGAACCAATGATGGATCAGGCCAATCGCTCATCCAGTCCAACACTCTTGTGTCACACAGTGGCCAGAAATACCAGGTTCCATCAGGAGGTCCACTAGTGGGGCCAGGACACCAGGAGCCCCTCCCACTGTTGCCCGCCCCCCCGAGCACCAAGAACACAGAGCATCCCTGGCCCCAGCCTGAGAGCCCCTATCTATACTTTGTGGCTAATAGCCACTGATGGACCTCTGCTCCATATGTTTATCCAGTTCCCTCTTGAAGCCATCCATGCTTGTAGCCGCCACCACCACCTCCTGTGGCAGTGAATTCCATGTGTTCATCACTCTTTGGGTGAAGAAGGACTTATTTTGATCCATTCTGACCTGACTGCTCAGCAGTTTCATTGAGGCATTTGCTTAGGGTTAGGGCCACTGACCGTTGTCATCTGGAGATCCATCGTACTTCTAGGATATCTTCAGGCCCCACCTGGGGGTTGGCAACTCTGTGAACAAGGAAAGAAGGGGTGAGGGGAAATCCACTCATCCCTCACTCTGCACCTTTTCCTTCTCCTCCACCAGGACACTTGGATCATAAATCCTATGCAGCGCTCCATGCTATTGATGCTGCTGCCCTATATCTATGAAGGGTGCGCAACTCTGTGAGACTTACTTCCAAGTCAGTGTGCCTTGGATCCAAGAGCAGAGTTTCCTTGGTCAAAGCAAAAACTGTTTCAATATCAGCAGATTAGCACTCCACGGCATTTCTGACCTTAAGCCATGCTGTGGTTTGATCTCGCCAGCTCCACCCTTGGACATCAATAAGCGCCACCGTGGAATCAGAGCTCTTCCACCACAGCTCTTTGCTAATGAAGATGAAGCTTTGCTAAATTTAGCGCACTTGGGAGCGGAGATCAAAGCGCTCGCAGTCCTGCCTGGCTCACCTTTGAAGCGACACATTGCACAAACCACCCGAACGCCCCCTCCCTCCTGCAAATATTTAGCAATGTGCCATATATGCAAACATCAGAATATCTGCCCTTTCCATTGTGGATCAAGCAAACAGCGGAAGATGCAGGAACGTCGAGGATGGGCGGAAGAGCCTTCCTCTGCGACAAGAGCAAGAAGGTAAAATTCTCCAGCATGTTTCCTTAATTTGAATGTTTTTAGCCCAAATATTTGATTTGCCAATCTCCAGGTGAGGCCTGGAGATCTCCCGGAATCACAAGTGACCTCTAGACAACAGAGATTGGCTGCCTTGGAGAAAAGGGCAGCATTGGAGGATGGACTGGATGGCATTCTGCCCCACGGGGGGCCCTCGCCCCCCCAGACCCTGCCCTCATCAGACTCTGCCCCCAACATCTCCAGGAATGTTCCAGCCCAGAACTGGCACCCTTGGGGAAGGCTCCATCCCGCCTTGTCCGTGGAAGCAGCTGGACTGGTATCATTGGCCAGTGCCTTCCCAAGCACTGAGGACATTCCCAGCCTTGTGTTCCTTGGTGTTGTGGTGAAGTGTGCGGAATCTAATCTGGGAGAACTGGGTTTGATTCCCCACTCCTCCACTTGCACCTGCTGGATGACCTTGGGCAAGCCGTAGTTCTGGCAAGAGCTGTCCTTGAAAAAGAGCAGTTTCCGTCAGAGCTCTCTCAGCCCCGCCTACCTCACAGGGTGTCTGTTGTGGGAAGGGGAAGATAAAGGAGTTTGTAAGTCACTCTGAGTGAAGGGCAGGGTATAAATCCAATCTCTTCTCTTCTTCTTCTCCAATCAATGCCCAGTTTCCCTTGTGATTAGGGATGTGCACTGGACAAACAGCTTCTCAAAATCTGACTTGAACATGGCCTTGTGTGCCCTTGAGGCAGTGCGCCAGGCCCCGGTGCTTATGGTCAGAGGTCATTTTGGGGGGGAACGCGGGGGAATGCAGTTCCCCCGGGTGAGGTACGGGGGCGGGACACATGACGAAGCCCCGCCCCCTGCTTCCAGCCGCCCCGCTTCCAGCCCTCATTCAGCCAGGAGGAAGCAGGAGAAGAGGGAGGGTAAGTTGCTTCCTCCCCACCTCTCCCCACCTCTGCCTGCCTGGAGCCAGGGAGGGCCTTGGCGGGGCTTCCTCGCACTCCCGCTGGCCTTGCAGGTCCACCGCCGGGCCCCTGAGGTCAGGGGGTGTGGAATATGCTAATGAGTTATGCTAATGAGCAGTGTTCCCTCTAAGCTGAGTTAGTGTGAGCTAGCTCACAGTTTTTAAGCCTCCAGCTCACACATTTTTGTCTTGGCTCAAGAAGAAAGGCTCCAGAACACACTAATTTATGCAGTAGCCAAATCACCTGCTCACAACTTTAATGCCAGTAGGTCACAAAGTAGAATTTTTGCTCACAGGACTCTACAGCTTAGAGGGAACATTGCTAATGAGTTCCCCTAGCTCTTTTTCTACGAAACGACCCCTGCTTATGGTTATGCGGCTGTCATAAACTTGTTTTGTTTTAAGATGCAAAGTTTCTGAGTCATTGGTGTGTGTCATGATTTATTTTTATTTGATTCGGTTCATCTTCTCGCTTCTGTATGTCTGACTTACAATCTCTGCATTCCTTTACCAGGCTGAACCGTATCATTTCTGGGTCCCATAAAGCAATTATGAGGTTTACCTGAAAGCGTTGCACAAACACATGGATTATTTTTGTAGGTGAAACACTACAAACCCCATGTTGCAGTGCAAACTGTGAGAATGGCTTGCAGGTACCTAGCATTCATTCCGCAGTTGATGCGATATGGGTTTGACACTGGAAGATGGGATGGATGGGAGATTAGCTTCTGGGAAGCATCCGAGGTCTTTGGAAGAAGAAGATGAATGGGGTGTACATATCATCATTAGGTTTAAATTGGTGTGCCGTGTATAAGATTTAACACCCCTCCCTCTACACGCACACACACACACGCACACACCTCCCAGGGGGTGGGTCACTTAAACAAATTGTAATTGTGGAACTTTCTGAACTGTTTTTAGAATAGAATAGATATTTCCCTCATGGCTACCACCTGAACCTTGTATACAAGGATGAGTAGGATGAGTAGGAGGAGTTTGTTTTTATACCTCACTTTTCTCTACCCTAAAGAGGAAGGAGATTTGCTGGCACCAAGTATGTTTGCTCACAGTTCCTCCAACTTCCAGAGCCAGTTTGGTGTGGTGGTTAAGTGCGCGGACTCTAATCTGGGAGAGCCGGGTTTGATTCCCCACTCCTCCACTTGCACCTGGCCGGATGACCTTGGGCAAGCCGTGGTTTTGACAAGAGCTGTTCTTGGGGGGAAAGAGCAGTTTCTTATCTACACATCTTATTTATTTATTTATTTTATTAAATTTGTTAATCACCCAATCCCTGCAGTGCCGGGCTCTGGGCGATGTACATCATCCATAAAAACATCAGAATAAAACAATGAAAACATTAATAAGGTATTTCAAACAAAAGATGGTGAATATTAATTTATCCCATTACAGACTGCTGGCCGCTTTGTGGGTCGGGGGGAAGAGAGTAAAAGAGAGATGTGGGAAGCAGCTGGGGTAGGAAGGGCGCTGCCCATGATGGAAACCATCGCAGTCCTCAACCAAAGGCCTGGCAGAACATCTCTGCCTTACAGGCCTTGCAGAATTGCATAAGATCCTGCAGGGCCCTGTGGTATTTGGCAGAGAGTATTTGGCCTCGGCGGAGAGGGCAGGGTACAAATCAAATAATAACAATAACAATGAGTTCCACCAGGTTGGGGCCAGGACTGAAAGGCCCCGTCCCCCGGTCGAGGACAGCCGAATAGCTGTAGGGCCAGGGACCACCAGCGTGTTGTGATCTGAAAAGCGTCACGCTCTCCCAGGGACAGAGCAGAGGGGACAGTCCCGTAGATATATCAGTCCCTCCCTGTTGAGCAAAGATGAGTGTGGAAAAGGTGAGCCTTCCATTCTTCCCATCATTTGTAGGACAACAGGGTCTCAGAGACACCTCCCATCTCGTTTAAAGGTGCGCCTGCCCTCCAAAGGATATCAGAAAAAGCCTCGCACAAGTCAAAAGAGCACGAGGAATGCCATAAAACATCTGGAAAGTGTCAGTCACAACTTTTCCTTCTGAGAGAGAATCACACAAGCCACTGAGACATAAGCAAAGTCAGGATTTAGGATCCTTCCTTATTTAGAAAGATTGACTGAGCGGGTCTGCGGGTCAACGGGCATCGTGGCCGTCCCATTTCTTTTCAAACTCTGGTTTCTCTAGTGGTTTTATTTAATGCTATCTGAGCCTGATTGATTGATTGAATTTATATTTATGAATTCATGAATTTATAGCCCATGCACTTTCATTTCCCTCTCCCACTTTTACCATTCCTGAACCTACTTTTTAAACATTTGAAACATGTTCACAACCAAATGTCCTGTGGGACTTTGGGTGCCGTTGGAGCAGGCACCATGCAAGGACTTAGCGGTTTCTCGTCCTCCTCTTTCAAGCTTTTGTTACAAACAGGGTGCAGATCTCAGACACAGGACATACAGGTAGGTGTCTGAATGTTATGTTCTCTCTTTGAACACATGGACATTTGAAGTGGCCTTATACTGAATTAGACCCCTGGTCCATCACAGTCAGTATCATCTACTCACTCCCCAGGGTCTCAGGCAGAGGTCTTTCACATCACCTGCCTCCTCATCCTTTCAACTGGAGATGCTGGGGATTGAACCTAGGACCTTCCACATGCAAAGCAGAGGCTCTACCACTGAGCCACAACTCTTTCCCAAACAGATGTGATACTGCCTTATACTGGATCAGACCACTGGTCCATCAAGGTCAATCTTTGCTCCTCTGTTTGACTGCAGCTCTCCAGGGTCTCAGACAGAAGTCTTTCACATCTTCTCCTGCCTGATCCTTTTGGCTGGAGATACCGGGGACTGAACTTGGGACCTTCTGCATACCACTGAACCACTGCCCCTTCCCCTCTTTCTGGCTACAACCACTTTCGAGGTGTGTGGATCGACCAGCTCAACATAGGAGAAGCCCATGTTGGATCCGGCCAATGGCCTATCCAGTCCAACACTCCTCACACAGTGGCCAAAATTACCAGGTCTCATTACCAGCCAGGCAAAGGCAGGGTGACATAGGCAGCATCTCTTTCCCCCCTGCCTGGCTGGAACAAGAGCATCTTATGCGTGCGTCTCATGCAAGGCATCTGCTCCGCCAGATAAGGGGCAGTTGCAAATCCACCTTAGGCACAGGGCGTAGAAGTCGCTCAGACTTTATGCTGCCGGTTAAACTGGGCCGTCAAATACTCTAAAAAGAGAGAGATACCAGCTGTGCCCTCAATCAGGTGGGCCTTGGGAGTCACACTCACCTTTGTGCAGCATAAAAGATGCACCAGAAAAGTAATGAAAGTTTGTGGACGGGAAAAGCAATTGCTTTGTGCTGATGCCAGCAGGGTTGCTTCTCTGGAGGTTTCGAGGCCATCGAATGGCTTGCCTGGGAAAGGGGGCTGCAGAGCTTGTGGTGGGAATCATTCAAGAACTCGGCAGAGGCTGGAGGCCTGGAGGAGGGACATGGGCATCGAGGGCAGCGCCCTCCAGCAAGAGGGGTTCCTCCCGCGGTCCCAGCTGAGATCCGCACAGACTGGAGGAGGCCATCGGGCAGAAGAAGACGCCTGTGAATCGGCACTAGGCCTTTCACCGGTCTCTGGACTGGAGTACTCGGAGGTAGCCAATGTTATCATTTAAACAGGTGGCCAGAGGGGACCTGGGAAATCACAGACCGATTAGCCTAATATCTTTCCCAGGGATATCAGTAGAGACTGTTACGAAAGATGGGATTATGAAGCACACAGGGGGACGAAGCCTGCGGAGGGGAAATCAGCACGGCTTGTGCTAAGTGAAGTCCTCCTCGCCAATCTCTGGGAGTTTTCTGAGCCGTAGATCACCCTGCAGGTAACAGTGGTCGGGTAGGCACGAAATACTTAGAATCAGAGAATGTTAGAGTTGGAAGGGATCTTGCAGGTCATCTAGTCCATCCCCCTACACTCTGCAGGAGCACAACCGAAAGAGAGCCCTGCAACAGACCCGAAAGATGGTCATCCAGCTTCCGCTTGGAAACGTCCAGCGAAGGAGCACCCACCACCTCCCGAGGCAGTCTGTTCCACTGCTCAACCACCACCTTTACAGTTAGGACGTTTCGCCTGATATTTAGCCAGTAACGACTCCCTTGTAATTTCCACCCATTAGATCTAGTCTTGCGATCCAGAGCAAAAGAGAATAGATCTGCTCCACTTTCTACATGACAGCCCTTCAAATACTTGAAGATTGCAATCCTGTCCCCTCTAAACCTTCTCTTTCCCAGGCTAAACAGACCCAACTCTTTCAGCCTTTCCTCCTAAGACTTGGATTCCAACCCTCTCACCCTCCTGGCTGCCCTCTTCTGAACACGCTCGAGCTTGTCAACATCCTTCCTAAAACGTGGTGTCCAAAACTGGACACAGGACTCCAGGTGAGGCCTGACCATAGTGTCAGCAAGCTGCCATAGAGTGGTGTGTTCTATTCTACATGTTACATTGTACTCTGTCCATCCCCCCCCTGTATCCTCCTGTGTAGGTGTTTACTTTCTTTTGCTTGCTACATCTGCGGAACTGCTCAAGGTCAACCAGCTGGAGGTGGGATGGAGTTATGGCGTTGCTTTGCTTATTATGTATCTCATGCCTGAGAACTGAACTTGTGTTTATGTTGTAGAACCGTTGTGTTCCCAAGGAATTGGGCGCTAGTTTTATCTGCATTCCCGCCAGCGGGAATTGGACTCATTGGTCCTAACCTGGTTCAAGTTCCTTTATTATGTTCCCCTAAGTGGAATCACCACCTCCCGTGATCTGGACACAATGCTTCTTCTGTTAATACATCCTAAGATTGGATTTCCAAAAGGCTTTTGACAAGGTACCTCACCAAATAAACTTGAATAAGCTTAGCAGTGTTGAGATTCTCCACTGGACTGCTTTGGATTGCTAACTATTGGGGGGGGGGCGTGCAGATCTGTCCCCGCAGAGGAGGGAGAGCTTGTACCTGAATAAAACTTGGTCTTAAAGGTGCCACTGGACTATTTTGGGCCAGGGGGGCAGGGGGGCATCTGCAACTTACCTGGCTGCTTCTTGCTCTGCCTGAGGGCCGCTGGGAGCAGGGGGTGGGGCATGTTGCATATGTCTGCCCCCTGGGCTCTTTACTGCCGGTGCTCCGCTCCTGTGCGCTCCTGCAGGAAATGATCCCTGGAGGTCGCTGCTTTCTTCTTCTCAGGGGAATGGAGGTGGGGGAAGAGAGCTGCAGGTCAGCAACGTCCCCTTTGCTGGCCAGATTTTAAGGGTCTCAGCAAGCACAGGGGCTGTGATGCCTCCCACCAACAACTCCCTTCCTGGCTTTCCCGACCTCCTGTCAGCAGCTGCTCTTTGGGATGGCCTTCCTTCCTGGCTCTCCCTCCTCCTCCTTCAATTCCCCCCCCCCAGAGAGGGAGAAGTTGGATGTGAAGTTGGCAGCAGCTGGAGAGGAAGACGGAGGAGCGCTGGGTGGGGAAGAGGCCAGGAGCCCTCCGTTTACAATTGTTTTCTCTCATCACCACAGACAAATGGGAAGATATTTCCAACGCCTTCAGATGGAAGCACAAACTGTTGCTTATGAGCTGCCAGAGTGGGACGTGTCGGCTGTATTGCAGGGGAGGTGGGGGAGAAACAGCAATCCCTGGCCTGCCTGCTGCACTCTGAGCCGCCATAGATCTGCCTTCTGCCTCAGGCCAGGCCCCTTTCCCACATTGCTCAGCTGCCCTGGCTGGCAAGCCCCCCAACTATGGCTTGAACTGCGGACAGATTTAAGGTACACAAAACCAAAGGCACAGATATAGAATGGGAGGGACTTGGCTTGACAGCAGCACCTGTGAAAGGGATCTGGGTGTTCTGGTTGATCACAAGCTAAACATGAGCCTGCAGTGCGATGTGGCTGCGAAGAAGGCTAATGCAATCTTGGGATGCATTAACAGAAGAAGCATTGTGTCCAGATCGCGGGAGGTGGTAGTTCCACTCTATTCTGCTATGGTCAGGCCCCACCTGGAGTCCTGTGTCCAGTTTTGGGCACCACATTTTAGGAAGGATGCTGACAAGCTTGAGCATGTCCAGAAGAGGGCAGCCGGGATGGTGAGAGGGTTGGAATCCAAGTCTTATGAGGAAAGGCTGAAAGAGTTGGGTATGTTTAGCCTGGGAAAGAGAAGGCTTAGAGGGGACATGATTGCAGTCTTCACGTATCTGAAGGGCTGTGATGTAGAAGATGTTTAGCCCGGGAAAGAGAAGGCTTAGAGGGGACATGATTGCAGTCTTCAAGTATTTGAAGGGCTGTCATGTAGAAGATGGAGCGGATCTATTCTCTCTTGCTCCAGATTGCAAGACTAGATCTAACGGGTGGGAATGACAAGGGAGTCATTACCAGCTAAATATCAGGAGAAACTTCCTAACTGTAACGTTGGTTGAGCTTCTTCACTGGATATTTCCAAGCAGAGAATGGACGACCATCTTTCGGGTGTGTTGTAGGGCTATTATCTTTTGGCTCTGCTCCTGCAGAGTGCAGGCGGTTGGACTAGATGACCTGCAAGGTCCCTTCCAACTCTAACATTCTATGATTCTATGGGGCAGAAGATCCCCTCAGCTTCCTCCCTCTTCAGACAAGCCCAGGGGGACCTCTCGCATCTGCTTCCCACCCAGAGGCCTTTCCAAACGCCCTTCGCCCAGACCACTTTCCCTTGTCGCAAAGGTGGGGAATCATCTCTCCCACCCCTCCATTTAACAGGCACGCCTGGAGGTGTTGTGGAAAACATAGATAACAGATTTCCTTTCCAGAAACTTTCGAAAGCCATAATGAGTTTATTGAAAACAACCATTTTAGACATTTCTTACAATCCATTAAATTATAAGGCATGTCCATTTGAAAATTTTATGGCCTATGTAAGAGTTGGCTCACCTTTTGTAGATTTAACAGAGCAATGCTGCAGTCCTAAATGGAGTAAAACCTTCAGAGTCCATTGACTTCAGTCGAGTCAGAATGGTGAGACTGTGTTTCGGATTGCACTGCTAATCCCTTTCCCGAAAATAATGGCAAATGGCAACCTCGGGAAATCCTCTTTTCCTAGGAAGAGGGTGTTTGCTTGGCTGCCCCCCTTGTATGGGGCACGGCGGAGGGGAACAGCCAGGGAAGGGTGTGACCCGGAAGATAACCCGAGAGCGGCATCTTCCAATCAGAGGAGTCAGCACTGGAAGGCCATCTCCATATGGGGTTGCCAGCTGCAGGTTGGGAAATACCTGGAGATTTGGGGGGGGTGTGGATCCTGAGGAGGGCGGGGTTTGAGGAGGGGAGGGGCTTCAATGGGTCATGATGCATAAGAACATAAGAGAAGCCAACGTTGGATCAGGCCAGTGGCCCATCCAGTCCAACACTCTGTGTCACACAGTGGCCAGAAATACCAGGTGCCCTCAGGAAGTCTTTAGCCTGGAGAAACGACAGCTGAGGGGTGACATGGTTGAGGCATGGGAAAGAGCAGGTAGGGAAAAGAAAGAGGTACTTTTCTCTCTTTCTCACAATACAAGAACTCATGGGCACTCGATGAAAATGCTGAGTGGTCGGGTTAGAACAGATAAAAGGAAGTACTTCTTCACCCAAAGAGTGATTAACACTTGGAATTCACTGCCACAGGAGGGGGTGGCGGCTACAAGCATGGACGGCTTCAAGAGGGAATCAGATAAGCATATGGAGCAGAGGTCCATCAGTGGCTATTAGCCACAAGGTATAGATAGGGACTCTCAGGCTGGGGCAAGGGATGCTCCGTATTCTTGGTGCTTGAGGGGGGCAACAGTGGGAGGGGGCTTCTGGTGTCCTGGCCCCACTGCTGGACCTCCTGAGGGCCCCTGGTATTTTTGGCCACTGTGTGACTCAAAGTGTTGGACTGGATGGGCCTTTGGCCTGATCCAACATTGGCTTCTCTTATGTTCTTATGTTCTTAATGCCAAGAGATCTTCAGCCACTGCCTGGAGATTGGCAAGCCTATATCAATAGAAGTCTCTGCCCACAACCTTCTTGCTCTTGGCTTGGGGAAGATTCCCCTGGTTCCTTGGAGCAGAAGACGCTCCTGTTGACTTGCTTCTCTAGTCTTTGCACTTGTCTGCTTCTTGCTAGGGCCAGACGTTTTGCTGAGCACCTTTGAAAAGCAAGCAGGTTCCACCAAACAATGGAAACATATGCAACAGGAGAGTGTCCCCCCCCCCGCAGCAGTTCTTCCAAATGCCCCAGTGTGCCACAGTTCAATAAAGGAAGATCCTGTTCTGCCAGGATGCAAACAGCTTCTAGGCCTCTTTGGATGACACAATGCGGAACAGAGCTTGGTATCCAGTGCATGAGAGAAGGAAGGACCCTTTCCCTGCAAACTTGCTGATCGGAGTGTTTGCCCTGTGCCAGATGGAGAGAGATTGGACTGCGTTTGCACAGCCCACCCCACCGAGAAGGAGCCGGCACAAAGACACCGACTTCCCAGCCAATATAATTGCAAATATTTCCACTGAAGGAAAAATAGATGCTATCAACTACGGAATAGACTTTCAAAATGATGCAACCAACTCTCTCTGTTGATTCTCTGGCTGACGGTCTGTTGGAGGAACGGAACTCGCCGTTTTTGCCAAGAAGGCTCATTGATTCCTCTTCAGCTTATTTGCGCACACAGAGGACATTCTGTGGCATAGAAATTGCATTTCCAAAGACTTGGGCCAAATGCAAATATCAATGATATACTCTCCACCTCCCACAAAAAATGATAGCATTGAGGGGGAAAGCTCTCTGTGTTTGAAATACTACTCAAGAGTATTTCACCATTACTATTTATTCAAGCATACGCATGTTTGCGCTCCCAGTTCATTTACATTCTGTTTAAGCTCAGGATCCAGATGGAAGCATTCCCCACCTCTTTGGGATGTACATAAGCTGTGGTAGAATAAATATTTGCCCCCAGACATTAGCACATGTCACTCAAAATACCCTTTCATGTGTGGAGGAGGAGGAGGTTAGATTTATACCCTGCCCTTCTCTCGGAGTCACAGAGTGCCTTACAAGATCCTTTCCCCTTCCCCTCCCCGCAACAGACACCCTGTGAGGTAGGTAGGGCTGAGAGAGCTCTGACAGAAACTGCTCTTTTTCAAGAACAGCTGTGACAGAACTATGGCTTGCTCAAAATCATCCAGCAGCTGCGAGTGGAGGAGTGGGGAATCAAACCCAGTTCTTCCAGATTAGAGTCCGCTCACTTAACCACGACACCAAACTGGTTTGTGGATGGGACTTGGGTTGGGGGGGAGGTGGTATTTTGGAACTGGGTGATACGGTCAGGGTCTGTGACATGCATTTTGACTGCATGGTGCCTTGCCTGCCTGGTGCAAAGGTATAAAGGTTGTGGGCATCACGCGCTGTCTAGCTAAAGATGAGGAATGACCCATGCCCTCATCCCCTCTGGCCCCTGAGCTACTAGCGAGACAGACGGTCAGCAGCCTCAGACGCTTCCATTCCTGTCCAGTGCAACATATCAACAGTTCGTTGTGTCTCCAACTTCTATGTGTGACATTTCCCGCAGGCAATAGACCTTCTGCGAGCAGAAGTAGTTGGCTTCTTGCTGAAGAGCTGGAATGTTTGTGAGCTTTCCATGGCATCGCAGAACTCAGACGAGGCAATGGCAGAGTTCAATAGTGAGAAAGGTGTTCAAGGTTGGAGCCCTACACAGAGAAGAATCATCTCAGCCTTTCCTTGATCCCCGACCTGCCATTCACCAGAAGTGTGTTCAGAGATGCCCGTGGGCTCTTCATTTCCTCCTCCTGCTTCTGAACTGAAGGCACAGGGGAAATGGTGGCGTAATTCTGGGTGGGTTTTAATTCTTTTCTTTACTCTGTGGAAGGCAGGGTAGGACACTGATCTCTCTCTGATTAAATCCCCTGGTCTATGTGAGACCGCCGTTAACTGGCCTTAGGTTTTATCCGTAATTATTTTCCAGCAATCCTTGCTCAAATGACAATATTTCTCAGCCTAAGTGCTCAGTTCTAGGCCCCCAAAAGCTAAAGCTGTGGGAGTTATATGGATTCCATCGCTGGAAGCCATCTGCCTTGGGAGTGCCGGAGGGGGAAAATGCGGCATTTAAAAAATATATGACAGGCCATAAATGAAGCCTTTTAGAGACAAGCGTCTTTTCACAAACTTACCTGATGAGATTCAACTTTTTCCTCGTCCTCAGGGAAGGGTGAGGATTTTCCCCTTTGTTATCAAGCTTAGCCTGTTTGGACTTGAAGATGTTCTCTTAGCTGAACACAGCATAGCTTGACTGGTACAAGGAGAGAAACACTTTGTTAATAACGCAAAAGGAAAGGAAAGGCGGCATGGGATAGACCGATCTGGTCGGATCTCAGAAGCTCAGCAGCGTCAGTACTTGGAAGGGAGGCCACCAAGGAAGGCTCTGCAGAGGAAAGACCATGACAAACCACCTCTGCTCCTCACTTGCCTTGAAAGCCCCTCGCTGGGGTTGCCATAAGCTAGAAGCTAAGCAGGGTTGGTACATGGAAGGGAAACCACCAAGGAAGGCTCTGAAGGAAGGCAATGGCAAACCACCTTTGCTTCTCACTTGCCTTGAAAGCCCCATGCCGAGGTCACCAGAAGTTGGAAGGTAAGCAGGGTCAGTACTTGGATGGGAGACATAAGAACATAAGAACATAACAGACGCCAATGTTGGATCAGGCCAAAGGCCCATCCAGTCCAACACTCTGTGTCACACAGTGGCCAGAAATACCAGTGCCATCAGGAGGTCCAGCAGTGGGGCCAGGACATTAGAAGCCCTCCCACTGTTGACCCCCCCCCAGCACTAAGAAGACAGAGCATCACTTGCCCCAGAGCCCCTATCTATACCTTGTGGCTAATAGCTACTGATGGACCTCTGCTCCATATGCTCCATATGCGGTGGCACAGAGGATTTATTCTCTGGTTACAGTAACATCTGAACTGAACAGAACTGCTGTAAGTTCTAGCCCGTACTGGTGTGAGCTACCAGCCTTGTCCCCAGCTCGCCTTCCACCCAGCGGATCAAAAGCTTCGGCGAGTAGATAAAATGGGCACCACTTCTTAGAAAGGGTGGGCACACTAAACCCCCCTAATGGGGAGAGGTGTTAGCCGGCGAAATTGAATGTCCAGCTTGTAAGCTCGTAAGCCTGGAAAGATCTCCTCGACATCAAGAAGCCTGCGATGGGCCGATCCAGCCAGGCGGTGGCAGTGCGGCACTTCGACTTGAAGCAGTCCTGGAAAAAGCTAACGTCATCAAGCCAAGCCGAGTGAATGCCGTCTGGAACACGTCTAAGCCTACAGCTGAACAAAATCCCAGTCGGCTGCAAACGTGTGCAGTCCTCCTTTACTTTTTTATTATTTTTTAATTGTATTATATTATATTATATCATATTATATTATTATTATTATCTGATTCCCTTTTGAAGCCGTCCATGCTTGTAGCACCCACCACTTCCTGTGGCAGTGAATTCCATGTGTTAATCACTCTTTGGGTGAAGAAGTACTTCCTTTTATCCGTTCTAACCTGACCGCTCTGCAGTTTCATGGAGTGCCCACGAGTTCTTGTATTGTGAGAAAGGGAGAAAAGTACCTCTTTCTTTACCTGCTCTTTCCCATGCATAATCTTATAAACCTCGATCATGTCACCCCTCAGTCGTCTTTTCTCCAAGCTAAAGAGCCCTAAGCGCTTTTACCTTTCCTCATAGGGAAAGTGTTCCAACCCTTTTATCATTCGAGTTGCCCTTTTCTACACTTTTTCCAAAGCTATAATATCCTTTTTAAGGTGTGGTGACCAGAACTGCACACAGTATTCCAAATGAGGTCGCACCATTGATTTATATAGGGGCATTATGATATTGGCTGATCTGTTTTCAATACCCTTCCTAATAATCCCCAGCATAGCATTGGCCTTCTTTATTGCAGTCACACACTGTCTCGACATTTTCAGTGAGTTATCTACTACAACTCCAAGATCTCTCTCTTGATCAGTCTCTGCCAGTTCAGACCCCATCAATTTGTATTTATATTTAGGATTTTTGGCTCCAATGTGCATCACCTTGCACTTGGCCACATTGAACCCCACTTGCCATGTTGACGCCCACTTGCCCATCCTTGACAGATCCCTTTGGAGTGCCTCACAATCCTCACTGGTTTTCACCACTCTGAACAACTTCGTATCATCCGCAAATTTAACCACTTCACTGCTTACTCCCAACTCCAAATCATTAATGAACAACTTAAAAAGCAGTGGACCAAGTACTGATCCCTGTGGTACCCCATTGCTTACCACTGTCCACTGAGAAAATTGCCCATTTATACTCACTCTCTGTTTTCTATTAATTAGCCAGAGACCACCAAGGAAGGCATTGCAGAGGAAGGCCATGGCCAACCACCTCTGCTTCTCACTTGCCTTGGAAGCCCCTCACTGGGGTCACCTTAAGTTGAAAGCTCATCAGAGTCCGTACTTGGAAGGGAGACCACCAAGGAAGGCTTTGCAGGGGAAGGCCATGGCAAACCACCTCTGTTTCTCATTTGCCTTGAAAGCCCCATCCCGAGGTTGCCAGAAGTTGGAAGCTGAGCAGGGTCAGTACTTGGAAGGGAGACCACCAAGGAAGGCTTGCAGGGGAAGACCATGGCAAACCACCTCTGCTTCTCACTTGCCTTGAAAGCCCCTTGCTGGTTTTGCCATAAGCTAGAAGCTAAGCAGGGTTGGTACATGGAAGGGAGACCACCAAGGAAGGCTTTGCAGAGGAAGGCAATGGTCAACCACCTCTGCTTCTCACTTGCCTTGGAAGCCCCTTGCTGGGGTGGCCAGAAGTTGGAAGCTGAGCAGGGTCAGTACTTGGAAGGGAGACCACCAAGGAAGGCTTTGCAGAGGAAGGCCATGGCCAACTACTTCTGCTCCCTGCTTGCCCTGAAAGCCCCTCGCTGGGGTCACCGTCAGTTAGCTACAATGAGGGCTGTGCTGGCCCCAGCCAGCGGTATTGTACCTTTCAGAGTAGTTGCACCTGGGAATTTGAGTCCACAGTTAGGGGTCCCAGAAGCTTCCCTCTGACTGGCTCATTAAGAGTAATTTCCTGAGCTCAGAGGCGTAAAGATAGGAGTTTTATTGTTCTTTTCCGTTTCTTTGTCCATCAACCCTTACTGCAAGGAGAGGGGAAGCCCATCTCTTTTCTCACCACGGCCATAGGATTGACCTAGATCAGAAAGATGTAACGCTCTATCCAGCTATCAGCTCGATTGTGAGTAAATGATCTACTGAATGCATGTGAAGTTAAGTAAAGACGATTTAAGCTCACTTCAGTGGCTGTGCGTTGACTCACACCTGGAAAGTGTTTGCCTCAGCTGCAGCTCACGCTGGACTCACGCTAGACAGGACAGTGAGAAAAGAGGTGGACAAGGGCACTTTATACACACAAGAAAGCAAACCTGGGGGGGGGGTGACTATGGGGACAGTCGTTGGGCGGCACTCAAGAGCAAGATTTCAACATGAGAATGCAGGAGCTCTCGCCAAGTGGGCAGCTGGGAGAGCGGGTGGTGCCAGCTCAGTGTGAATCGCTGCCAGTGATGAGCAAGTCAGAAGGAATCCCCTTGCCAAGTCTTGGGACCAAGCTGCAAGTTTCTATCGGAAAAGAAGAGCGGACTTTGCTTTTGGAAATGTATGGATCGTGGGAACTCCTAGGCAACGTCACTTATCATTTATGGCAAATACTCAAAATCTGGACAAATTTCTTGAGTTTGGGAATAGGCAGAAGCCTTCTGATCGGACAGTTCTTCTGGCACCTCCATCTGGCTACGCTCTCCCTGGCAGTGGGAGGGACAGTGAGGGGAGAGAGTGACGCAGCATAGATGTGCCCAGGAGGGGTCCTGTCCGATCCGCAAGCTTAGCCCATGATTGTGTTCAGGGGTCCTTTCATAGAGAAAGAGGTGCAGGAGCTCATTAGCATAACTCATTAGCATAACTCATTTCCATATGCCACACCCCCTGACGTCACCAGAAGTGTGTCAGAAGGTGACACCCACCACTCAGGCTCCACTGGGCTCTTTTGGATTCCTAGCTATGTGGGGGGGGGGGAACGTGCAGATCTGCCCTCGCAGAGGAGGGAGAGCTTGTACCTGAATAAAACCTGGTCTTACAGGTGCCACTGGACTGTTTTGGACCAGGGGCCGGGAGGGGCTCCACAACTTATCTGGCTGCTTCTTGCTCTGACTGAGGGCTGCTGGGAGCAGGGGGTGGGGCTTGTTGCATGTGCCCGCCCCTTGGGCCCTTTACTGCCGGAGCTCCTAACTGGCTTTCTGGTAAACATCTTTTGCAGCTTGTGAAGAAATGCCTTTTTCTTTCCTTGGAGTCTGGGAAGGAACCAAACCTCCCTCTTGTGTTTTAACAGTCCCACCCCCCTGGCTGGAAACACTCTGTGCAATGGCTTTCCATCTTACCTGTACACATATGCTAATGGATCTAGCAGGAGAGATGATGGGGGGGGGTAAAGCTCTCCCCCTTTCTCCAAGCAAGGAATATAGAGGGTTGTAGGGATGACAATGCTAGATAGTGTCCAGGAAAGGGTTCTCAGGAAGTGCCTCTTTGACCTGGCCTGGCCAGTCACTGGGAGGGGAAACAGATATAAAAAAAAACCGCCTTGCAGGAGGAAGAGACCCTCTTTTCCTTGGATGCTGAGGACATGAGAGCACACACAGAGACCTCTCCTCTGGGACGGCAGCCATTGACCACGTACTCGCCTACAGAAGGAGGGATCTCCAAGGTCCAGACAACTTTCTAGCGATTTGTAACTTCCTAAGCGTATGGCGCCTGTCCTATTTTAGCATCAGATAGGGTATGTATAGTGAGAGGAACAGTGGATTTGTGTTTTTACCAATTTCTTTTGCTTTCCTTGCTCAATCTAGTGCTGTAATAAAAGTGTGCTTGTAAACATTTTAATAAATACTTCATAACTTTTGATGCTGGGAGTGGTTCTCTGTACCACATAGACCTCTACTGTCTCGGACACGCCATTTTAAAAGGAGCCCCAAGAGGGAGGGAGGAGTCAGTCAGTTGGCCAGCGGCTATTCCCCCAGGGGTGCGCAAGGCAGAAGTCTGTCCCCATGGGGACCAGGCACTGAGCAGCAGGAGACACAGAAGTAAGGCCTCAGATCTTGGGAAGGAAGCTGGGAGTGCTGTCCCTCCCAGTGGGCAATTCCTTGCAAAAAGGGCAGGTGGTGGTTGCGGGCTACCCGAGTGTGGAAGACAAGCCCCTCCAGGGTGTTGGGAACTCCTAGGAGAGCAGGGCGGAATGGAGCCTGCAGTCCAGAGCAGGCACGTTCTCCCACATAGCTTCTGCCAATCACCCCCCTTCCAAAGAAGAAGAAGAAGAAGAAGAAGAAGAAGAAGTGTGATTCCCCACTCCTCCACATGCCACTGCTGGTGTGACCTTGGGTCAGTCACAAGTTCTTTCAGAGCTGTTCTCTCAAGGGCAGTCCTCCAGAGAGCTCTCTCAGCTCCACCTGCCTCACAGGCTGTCTGTTGTGGGGAGGGGAAGGGAAAGGAGCTTGTAAGCCGCTCTAAGACTCCTTCAGGTTGTGAAGGGCGGGGTTTAAATCCAATCTCCTCCTCCTCCTCCTCCTCCTCCTCCTCTTCTTCTCAACTATTTTACTGCAGCTACACAATGATGAAGATTTCAAGGCAACAGAGTTCATCCCTTCGTCTTGGCTTCTTACTTCAGATTCCTCAACCCAAGTGGATAAATTCTCCACTCGTCCCCAAACCAGGAGGACCAGGACCAAACAGTTCCAGAGAACAAATACATACAAATTCTTCTCTAGCTCCTCGACCAAGAGAGCTATTCACCCCCTAAAAAAACAACCACCTCACAATAAATTCTAACACACCGAACTGCAGTGCCAACTCTTTTCAGGACAAGATTGCAATAATCTCACCAGTTTCCAAGAGCCAGGTAACAATCGGATGAGCGGCCACTTCTCCTCTAACTGGAGCAGTCCGGCTGAGAGATGTTACACCGGCATTCTTTAGACTCACTCAGAAGAGAAGGTGGGGGAGAACGAGAAAAAGAAAAGAGAGCGAGAGAGAGAGAGAGAGAGAGAGAGAGAGAGAGAGAGA
>NW_015172091.1:165858-169662 GCF_001447785.1 Gekko japonicus
AGGAGGAGGAGGAGGAGGAGGAGGAGGAGGAGATTGGATTTATACCCCATGGCCCTTCACTTGGAGTCTCAGAGCGGCTTACAGACTCCTTTCCCTTCCCCTCCCCACAACAGACACCCTTCTCAAGATATCCTCTCCCTTGTACTGAGGGCTCACGGACACAGAGAAACAGTCACCTTAGCCAGTTCATTAGACAATCCATTCTAGATCTCAGGCAGCTTGTTGCTGAGGTCTTGTAAGAATCCCACTCAGTCCAAGGTCTTGTCACAGGGAATCAGGAGGTGTCTGTTATCTGAACTCGGGACTTTGGACACAGTTCTTGGCACTGGACATTGAGCCAGGAGGACAAAATCCCTTGTGAATCCCCCTAACCCACCCCACTCCAAACGCCCTTCTCTGACATTCCAAATGCACCACTGAGAAACAAGTCTTGGGCAGCCCAAGGCACCCGGTTCCAGGTTGTAGCCGTCGAAGCACACTGAAGTCCTTGTTTCATATGACTGGGTCCCCCAAACAGGGCATGAGTGTGCTGGATGGTCCCGAACCACAGCAGTCGATTCAAAGTAGAAAATTTAATTTATTTATTCAAAACTTTTTCACTCCGCCTTTCTGCACCCGATCGGGGTCCACAAGGCAGTAAACATTAAAAAAAAAACCATTAAAATGTTTGTGCAATTAGAAACACAGTTAAAATTATTAAAAGAATTCAATTAAAAACACATCAAGAAGCAACACTAGAAGAAGGGCCAGTAACCCTTATTGGTGGTACGTCGGGAGATCAGATCAGTCAGTCCTCAAAGAAATCAACCCTGACTGTTCCCTGGAAGGCCAGAGACTGAAGCTGAAGCTCAAATACTTTGGCCACCAAATGAGAAGGGAGCCCTCCCTGGAGGAGAAGACCCGGAGATGCTGGGAAAGACTGAAGGTCGAAGAAGAAGGGGGCGGCAAAGGATGAGGTGGTTAGTGTTAAGTAAAAAGGTAAAGGTTCCCTTGCTCGAAAGCCAGTCGAATCCGACTCTAGGGTTGCGGTGCTCATCTCCGTTTCCAAGCCGAAGAGCCAGCGCTGTCCGAAGACGTTTCCGTGGTCATGTGGCCGGCATGACTAGACACCAAGGCGCACGGAACGCTGTGACCTTCCCACCGAAGTGGTACCTATTTATCTACTTGCAATTTCTTGCTTTCGAACTGCTAGGTTGGCAGGAGCTGGAACTAGAGACGGGAGCTCACTCATTCATGCGGCACACTCGGGTCTCGAACTGCTGAACTACTGACCTTCCACAGCCTGCAGTTCAGCATCTTAACCACTTGAGCCACTGCAGCTCCTTAACTTAACTTAGTGTTAAGTACTGGGTTCTAAATACAAAGAACACAACAGACAAGCACAGTTCCACACATGAGATTTGTTAAAACATGGTCACCGATACTAAATTATATGTCAAGGAAAGAAATACTCCGGCAAACACCATATATCACAAGTGGTTATACCTGTGAGAAATACAAAGCAATCAGATTGGCTAACAAGGTCAAACTCTGCTCTCACATTCAAAACAACAATTACAACAACACTTATCACTTACAACACTTACAACCAATATGTACCTAGGGGAACATTTTATCACTTACGAACTAAATGTAGTACTGTACTGGGTAATGTAGAACAACCTATTTGTTATTTGTATATGTATTTTTCTTGTTTAAATAATAAAAATAAAGTACTGGGGTCTAGATGCATTGCAGTGATCAGCTCCAGTTTATTCAGTGATTTCAGCAAACTACAAGACAAAACTAGCAGGGCTGGAGCCCTGCTTATAAGCCTGCAAAACACCCCACCCCACACACCCCCACTCCCAGTGATAGGCTATTTACATCCCGCTGCTTATCTATTGGTTAGTTCCCGGATCCAGGTGAGCTATTGTTCTGGAGAAGCAAGCTCAGCCCGATCTAGGTACAGCTAGAGGAAAGGCTTAGTCTCAATACATAACAGTTATTCAGTGTCATCGATGCAACGAACATGAAGTTGAGCAAACTCCAGAGGACAATGGAAGACAGGAGGGCCTGGCATGATGTGATCCATGGGGTCGTGAAGAGTCAGACTCGACTGTGTGACCAAACAATGACAGATGAAACCGATGAAAGAAAAAAAATCTTCACCTGCTGGCAAGAGACACCAACAGACGAGAGAGAGGAATCTTCCTGGGGAGGGAGCTCCAAAGTTTTGCTTCCATGTTCCTTCTAAGCTGTGGAGCCTTGCGAGCAAAAACTCTACTTGGTGAGCTCCTGGCATTAAAGTGGTGAGCGAGCGATTTGGCTGCAGCATAAATCAGTTTGCTCTGGAGCCACGTCCTTCCTGGGCTGAGACAAGGAATGTGTGAGCCGGAGGCTAAAAAACTGTTAGCTGGCTCCCACCAACTCCGCTTAGAGGGAACAGTGGCCATGACCGAGAGGGTCCATTCTCGGGTTGCCACCTGCCTAGCCTCAGATGGCCGAGGGGGGAGGTGGAAGCTGGGCCTCCAAAGACAACTGGAGAATACGGGTAATTCCATGCAGGAGGAGGCGGTCCTGAAGGGCGGTGGGTCCCAGGCTGCGCAGGGCTGTGAAGGCCAACATCAGCCCCTTGAATCGTGCCCGGAAGGGAATGGGAAGCCAGAGCAGATGAAACAAAACTGGAACCACCGCTCCAGTCAACGTTCTGGCTACAGCTCAACTCTTGGGAGAGGCCGCTAGGCGACCCCCACCCCACCCCACCCCACCCCAAGGGTCTTTTTAAGGATATCTGGATCGAAGATTGCCAACCTCCAGGGGGTGTTTGGAGGTCTCCTAGGATTACAACTGATGTTCGTCTGACAGAGGTCAGGTCCCCTGGAGAAAGTGGCCCCTTTGGAAGGAGGACTGGACGGCATCGTGCCTGTAGTGTCCGCTGACCGCCACCGGAGGTCAGCGCACATGCCCAAGCTACAGGCTGAAACAACAATGGGGACTAGGATCCTAGTCCCTCCACTGGGGAACCAATGGGATCCGTGGCGGGAGATTTGAACCCACCAATGGTGACCAGGGGCGGTCCCCAGGTGTGTATATAGTTGGCCTGCCGGCCGTTTATCTACATGTCTTGTTGTGTTGATCTGCATGTCTTGTTATGTGCTAATAAAGCGTGCTATGCACCACGTCGTTGTTCGTCGTTCATCCATGCGGCTACCCACTACATAACAGTGGCGACGAAGGTGGGATTCAGCCGCAACTGAGCCGGGCCGTCGCGAGGGACCAGGAGGACGCGAAGCTGCCGATCCGATGAGCGATCCAGCGAGCAACGGAACCGCTCCTCCCGCACCCCCTCCGACGCGCACAATGGCAACCGCACCGGGGCTTGGGCTGCTGCCGCCCTTCGACATAGCCCGCCCGCAGGACTGGCCCTCCTGGGTACAAGGGGCCAAGAAAAGCTGCCGATCCGATGAGCGATCCAGCGAGCAACGGAACCGCTCCTCCCGCACCCCCTCCGACGCGCACAATGGCAACCGCACCGGGGCTTGGGCTGCTGCCGCCCTTCGACATAGCCCGCCCGCAGGACTGGCCCTCCTGGGTACAAGGGGCCAAGTCCGCGCTGGAATTTTTTGATGTGACCGACGAGGGCAAGAAGCGGGGGTTCCTCCTGGCCTCCTGCGGCACCGCCGTGGAGTTTTACACCCGCCATCAACAGGCCAGAGAGACCGCGGCGGAGTTCCTCGCAGAGCTGCGACAACTCTCGGCGGACTGCAACTTCGGAGAGCACCTGGAGGATGCCCTCCGTGACCACTTCGTCGTGGGCTTGCG
>NW_015172091.1:172268-172377 GCF_001447785.1 Gekko japonicus
ACGGCACCCTTCCACCCGGCATCCAACGGCCAAGCCGAGCGCATGGTCAGGACGGCGAAGGAGGCCCTCAGCCGCCTAGCGGAGGGGGACTGGGAGGCCCGCATCGCCC